>NW_020529001.1:0-22500 GCF_003368295.1 Carassius auratus
AGCGCCAACGATGCAAACTGAAGCACAACATGGACAGCAGATGGTATAGCACAGGCGTTTACTTCAAATCAAGATTGCATTCATAAAAAAAAATGAAGATTCACAAGTCAACTGGAGCGAACCAAAGGTTACTCACGCTGGAGAAATTTTCATTCAGCCTTTGGAGATCCTCCAAGGTAGCGTAGACGGAGAAGTTGCCAAAGTTCTTCTCCAGCCAGTCAGCGCTGCTTGTAGTATTGGCAAGACAGGCAGGATCTGGATTGAACATTGGGGGAATTAGACAGAACACCACTGAACTGGCGAAACACCCATGACAAGCCGAGACGCTGAAGGATGCCTAAGGAACTACAGCATGACGGGTGGCAACTCAAGACATTGACAGGGCTTAAAGTACCTGGTAGGTCATCTCTCGAGAGGAAGGGATTGACAAATTCAGTGAAGACGACCCGTTGTTGCCCCACCTCCATGAGGGACGCTTGACGACTGAGAGCCTGCACCCTATTTCGGGAGAGATCGTCGGCCGTTAAGGATTGCACAACTCCACTCCC
The DNA here is from genome assembly GCF_003368295.1 of Carassius auratus. Lineage (NCBI taxonomy): Eukaryota > Metazoa > Chordata > Actinopteri > Cypriniformes > Cyprinidae > Carassius > Carassius auratus. The sequence continues at coordinate 549 of NW_020529001.1, forward strand.
CTGACTACCACTTCGGGATTTACAGAGCACTGAAGATACTTACACAACTTGGAGGTGTCGCAACTGAAGTTCTTGGAGCTAAGGCAGGACAGGAAGTCCCTGGAGACCGCTGGCAAGAATGGTCTCAGCCTTCCCTGGAACCAGTCGCTAATGAAGCTGACATCCGTCAGTTGAGCGGCGCTGAAGTTGTTGACTTTCACCTCTCCGATGGCATCGAGAATACTGGACTCAGCCTGATGGCCACTGAGGTTCTGTGAAAGCAAAGGGACACATCTCAATGTAGAGCCCAGAGACAGCACTTCATCTCCTGTTCCAGCAAAGCCGGGGTGTCACTCACCTTGTTGGAGTACGCTGACAGAGCAACCTCCAGAACTCCCGCGACTTTCTGGAAAAAAAAGCTTCCACGTCTCTGCGCTGCTGTTCATGCTCGGCACTTTGCAAGTCAGCAGCGTGACGAGAGCATCAGAGGACAGGGATGATGCGTCCTTTAAAAGAGTGGACAGATTCGTGCAGTCAGAGAACCAGGACTCTTTGCAAATACAGGCATTCAGGTGCACCGTTCATGGAAGACTTACCGATGAGCAGGCATAATTAGAGATGGTGAAGTTGCACAGCTGATCCGAGGAAGGAGGCTGGCTCCCGGGTCGACCACTGCAAGGGACAAAACCATGTTATCCATTGTCACCACTTTAAAGCCTATCTCTGTTCTCAGCAGGCACCAAACCGATACTCACCTGTTGACACCACTACACAGCTTCACCTCTGCAAAGCAAACAAACATAAAAAAACAAAAGATGAGGTCTAGAATTTACTAGCCATCTCATGATTTTATCACAAACTGATGAAAATCTATCAATCGCAAACTAGCATCCTGTGATCTGACTCACCATCCACTATTGTCTCTTTGCACTGGTGAGAAGGAAGACAAGGCAAGAAAATATAAGAAAACCATCACGTACAGCTTCTAATGGGCTTGAACTGTACCCATAACCTATGTACGATAATGAAGTACTTACGAAACCCACAGGACGAGGAGGCGTGCAGCCTGAGGAGAAAACCAAGACAAACAAGATTTCTGTCAATGGGAGGCCACTTGCAAATTGCTTACATTCACTTGCATTTGGTAAGAACTCTTTTGGTTGACCAAAGAACAACACTGCGATCTTTACGTATTTGAAGAGAGCTGGTCAGGCCATACCTTCTGGTGGTGACTGTCGAAGTTCGTCTATGCTTGACTTCAGCTCCGCTCCAACTGCAGATGGGAGAACCACCAAAGCGTTGTCCAGGCCTTTCAATCTGTGGAGACGTGCAAAAATGGAAAAGCTCAACATTTACGTCTACTCACTGAATAAAGACAAGAAACCAAGGGAGCCGGATTGTTTACATTGCATCGTAAGAGTCGCAGGTGAGGTTGGCGGGGATCACCACCAAAACTGAAGGACGGAAGCTGGCCAGCAGGACCACGAGATTAATTTGGAACCACAGCTCATAGTCACTGGTTTGGAAGAGAGGGAATTTGGGAGCCAGAGCCGTCAAAGTCAGGTTCAGTATTGCGTCCCGGACGTCCGCGTTTGTGATGTAGGCGATGTTTTCCTGAGAGGGGAGGGTGGGGGAAGAGACACATTCAGCACCACGATAGGACCCTCTAGAACAACCTGCTTGCTCGCAAGCAGCACATTCTGGGTCTAAGCCATTATAGATAAATTGCATTAAAAAGGGGGGATAAGTTGAAAAAAGACTCACCTCCTTGCTGACCTCCACGAACGTTTCAAAGAATTTCTCTAGCTGCTTCTCATCTGGGGCTCTCAGGATGCTGCTCAACACCTCCTTCACCACGGTCACATTTTCAAGAGAACCGGTGGACGGATCCAACAGGAGCTCTGCTTTCTGGTCAGGTGACAGGGATTCCAAAGCTGCCAGCTAAGGTGAACAAAACCCATACACAAAGCAAATAACGCATGACTGTTGGTGACTTGCGGTCTTCCCAAAGACATAAAAAAAAAGAAACAACCAAAAATCACTTCCATTCAAAGGTTACCTTAAAGCTGTGTGAAAGGAGAAACATAATAAAAATAGGTTATTTACCCCACTGATGTTCAGCTCCTTGAGGTCTGTGTAATTGGCCACCGTGGAGAATAGACCCAAGTTGATGTCAAGCCACTCAGCATCGTTTCCGATGTCCTTTCTGCAATCTGTTTTTCAAAATAGGGGTGGAAGAAGATCAGCCTGTGTCGGTGCGCTGCTATGAAGCAGACACACAAAAACCCTGACATGTCAGCATAAACAAAACCAGCAACGCACGCCACCCGGCAACATAGAGGTGCCGGGAAAGCACGTCCTGGAAGGTCTACCTGGACTGTTGAATCGGACGGCAAATTGCTTCAGGTGCTCCACCAGAACCCTGGTTATCTCCTGCCTCCTGGTGAATGTCATTTTGTAGAAAACATCTCCCATTCCCTCAACGCTGCAACAGAAAGTCACAGAAGGGTGTTAAGGTGGGCATGTCGATGAAGATCGACAAGGATCCTTTCTCCACATTCAGGCACTCACATCACATGGTAGTTGGTGCAGTTGATGCCAGCTGTGACCTTAAGCAGCATTTCTGCGGTGAAACTGGGGAGGACAGGGATGAGCTTCTCAGTGAACCACACTTCCCAGTCATGAGCCACAAATTCCGGGAACTTCAGTTCAATGATCACGAATGTTCGGTTCATTATCACGTCTCTCACAGCGGGGGCGATATCGGGAATCTGCAGGGATAAAACACCGGGAGCGTTAATGGCACTGCGTGAAAGTAGCGTTCTTTGGGCTAGTCTTCGTGGCTTCCACGCGACCTCTGTCAGACACTTTGACTCATTGACTTGCCTCAGGAGATGCGGTTAGAGTCGTCAGAAACTCCTCCACGTTCTTGAAAGCATTGCCATTCTCCAGGCGGTCAAACACAGCGACGATCTGATTGGTGTTGTTCAACGCTCCGGAGCTCAGTGTCAGTTCAGCTACTTGGCTGGGGCTCAGCAGCGCCAACGATGCAAACTGAAGCACAACATGGACAGCAGATGGTATAGCACAGGCGTTTACTTCAAATCAAGATTGCATTCATAAAAAAAATGAAGATTCACAAAGTCAACTGGAGCGAACCAAAGGTTACTCACGCTGGAGAAATTTTCATTCAGCCTTTGGAGATCCTCCAAGGTAGCGTAGACGGAGAAGTTGCCAAAGTTCTTCTCCAGCCAGTCAGCGCTGCTTGTAGTATTGGCAAGACAGGCAGGATCTGGATTGAACATTGGGGGAATTAGACAGAACACCACTGAACTGGCGAAACACCCATGACAAGCCGAGACGCTGAAGGATGCCTAAGGAACTACAGCATGAAGGGTGGCAACTCAAGACATTGACAGGGCTTAAAGTACCTGGTAGGTCATCTCTCGAGAGGAAGGGATTGACAAATTCAGTGAAGACGACCCGTTGTTGCCCCACCTCCATGAGGGACGCTTGACGACTGAGAGCCTGCACCCTATTTCGGGAGAGATCGTCGGCCGTTAAGGATTGCACAACTCCACTCCCCTGACTACCACTTCGGGATTTACAGAGCACTGAAGATACTTACACAACTTGGTAGGTGTCGCAACTGAAGTTCTTGGAGCTAAGGCAGGACAGGAAGTCCCTGGAGACCGCTGGCAAGAATGGTCTCAGCCTTCCCTGGAACCAGTCGCTAATGAAGCTGACATCCGTCAGTTGAGCGGCGCTGAAGTTGTTGACTTTCACCTCTCCGATGGCATCGAGAATACTGGACTCAGCCTGATGGCCACTGAGGTTCTGTGAAAGCAAAGGGACATATCTCAATGTAGAGCCCAGAGACAGCACTTCATCTCCTGTTCCAGCAAGCCGGGGTGTCACTCACCTTGTTGGAGTACGCTGACAGAGCAACCTCCAGAACTCCCGCGACTTTCTGGAAAAAAAGCTTCCACGTCTCTGCGCTGCTGTTCATGCTCGGCACTTTGCAAGTCAGCAGCGTGACGAGAGCATCAGAGGACAGGGATGATGCGTCCTTTAAAAGAGTGGACAGATTCGTGCAGTCAGAGAACCAGGACTCTTTGCAAATACAGGCATTCAGGTGCACCGTTCATGGAAGACTTACCGATGAGCAGGCATAATTAGAGATGGTGAAGTTGCACAGCTGATCCGAGGAAGGAGGCTGGCTCCCGGGTCGACCACTGCAAGGGACAAAACCATGTTATCCATTGTCACCACTTTAAAGCCTATCTCTGTTCTCAGCAGGCACCAAACCGATACTCACCTGTTGACACCACTACACAGCTTCACCTCTGCAAAGCAAACAAACATAAAAAAACAAAAGATGAGGTCTAGAATTTACTAGCCATCTCATGATTTTATCACAAACTGATGAAAATCTATCAATCGCAAACTAGCATCCTGTGATCTGACTCACCATCCACTATTGTCTCTTTGCACTGGTGAGAAGGAAGACAAGGCAAGAAAATATAAGAAAACCATCACGTACAGCTTCTAATGGGCTTGAACTGTACCCATAACCTATGTACGATAATGAAGTACTTACGAAACCCACAGGACGAGGAGGCGTGCAGCCTGAGGAGAAAACCAAGACAAACAAGATTTCTGTCAATGGGAGGCCACTTGCAAATTGCTTACTTTCACGTGCATTTGGTAAGAACTCTTTTGGTTGACCAAAGAACAACACTGCGATCTTTACGTATTTGAAGAGAGCTGGTCAGGCCATACCTTCTGGTGGTGACTGTCGAAGTTCGTCTATGCTTGACTTCAGCTCCGCTCCAACTGCAGATGGGAGAACCACCAAAGCGTTGTCCAGGCCTTTCAATCTGTGGAGACGTGCAAAAATGGAAAAGCTCAACATTTACGTCTACTCACTGAATAAAGACAAGAAACCAAGGGAGCCGGATTGTTTACATTGCATCGTAAGAGTCGCAGGTGAGGTTGGCGGGGATCACCACCAAAACTGAAGGACGGAAGCTGGCCAGCAGGACCACGAGATTAATTTGGAACCACAGCTCATAGTCACTGGTTTGGAAGAGAGGGAATTTGGGAGCCAGAGCCGTCAAAGTCAGGTTCAGTATTGCGTCCCGGACGTCCGCGTTTGTGATGTAGGCGATGTTTTCCTGAGAGGGGAGGGTGGGGGAAGAGACACATTCAGCACCACGATAGGACCCTCTAGAACAACCTGCTTGCTCGCAAGCAGCACATTCTGGGTCTAAGCCATTATAGATAAATTGCATTAAAAAGGGGGGATAAGTTGAAAAAAGACTCACCTCCTTGCTGACCTCCACGAACGTTTCAAAGAATTTCTCTAGCTGCTTCTCATCTGGGGCTCTCAGGATGCTGCTCAACACCTCCTTCACCACGGTCACATTTTCAAGAGAACCGGTGGACGGATCCAACAGGAGCTCTGCTTTCTGGTCAGGTGACAGGGATTCCAAAGCTGCCAGCTAAGGTGAACAAAACCCATACACAAAGCAAATAACGCATGACTGTTGGTGACTTGCGGTCTTCCCAAAGACATAAAAAAAAAGAAACAACCAAAAATCACTTCCATTCAAAGGTTACCTTAAAGCTGTGTGAAAGGAGAAACATAATAAAAATAGGTTATTTACCCCACTGATGTTCAGCTCCTTGAGGTCTGTGTAATTGGCCACCGTGGAGAATAGACCCAAGTTGATGTCAAGCCACTCAGCATCGTTTCCGATGTCCTTTCTGCAATCTGTTTTTCAAAATAGGGGTGGAAGAAGATCAGCCTGTGTCGGTGCGCTGCTATGAAGCAGACACACAAAAACCCTGACATGTCAGCATAAACAAAACCAGCAACGCACGCCACCCGGCAACATAGAGGTGCCGGGAAAGCACGTCCTGGAAGGTCTACCTGGACTGTTGAATCGGACGGCAAATTGCTTCAGGTGCTCCACCAGAACCCTGGTTATCTCCTGCCTCCTGGTGAATGTCATTTTGTAGAAAACATCTCCCATTCCCTCAACGCTGCAACAGAAAGTCACAGAAGGGTGTTAAGGTGGGCATGTCGATGAAGATCGACAAGGATCCTTTCTCCACATTCAGGCACTCACATCACATGGTAGTTGGTGCAGTTGATGCCAGCTGTGACCTTAAGCAGCATTTCTGCGGTGAAACTGGGGAGGACAGGGATGAGCTTCTCGGTGAACCACACTTCCCAGTCATGAGCCACAAATTCCGGGAACTTCAGTTCAATGATCACGAATGTTCGGTTCATCATCACGTCTCTCACAGCGGGGGCGATATCGGGAATCTGCAGGGATAAAACACCGGGAGCGTTAATGGCACTGCGTGAAAGTAGCGTTCTTTGGGCTAGTCTTCGTGGCTTCCACGCGACCTCTGTCAGACACTTTGACTCATTGACTTGCCTCAGGAGATGCGGTTAGAGTCGTCAGAAACTCCTCCACGTTCTTGAAAGCATTGCCATTCTCCAGGCGGTCAAACACAGCGACGATCTGATTGGTGTTGTTCAACGCTCCGGAGCTCAGTGTCAGTTCAGCTACTTGGCTGGGGCTCAGCAGCGCCAACGATGCAAACTGAAGCACAACATGGACAGCAGATGGTATAGCACAGGCGTTTACTTCAAATCAAGATTGCATTCATAAAAAAAATGAAGATTCACAAAGTCAACTGGAGCGAACCAAAGGTTACTCACGCTGGAGAAATTTTCATTCAGCCTTTGGAGATCCTCCAAGGTAGCGTAGACGGAGAAGTTGCCAAAGTTCTTCTCCAGCCAGTCAGCGCTGCTTGTAGTATTGGCAAGACAGGCAGGATCTGGATTGAACATTGGGGGAATTAGACAGAACACCACTGAACTGGCGAAACACCCATGACAAGCCGAGACGCTGAAGGATGCCTAAGGAACTACAGCATGACGGGTGGCAACTCAAGACATTGACAGGGCTTAAAGTACCTGGTAGGTCATCTCTCGAGAGGAAGGGATTGACAAATTCAGTGAAGACGACCCGTTGTTGCCCCACCTCCATGAGGGACGCTTGACGACTGAGAGCCTGCACCCTATTTCGGGAGAGATCGTCGGCCGTTAAGGATTGCACAACTCCACTCCCCTGACTACCACTTCGGGATTTACAGAGCACTGAAGATACTTACACAACTTGGTAGGTGTCGCAACTGAAGTTCTTGGAGCTAAGGCAGGACAGGAAGTCCCTGGAGACCGCTGGCAAGAATGGTCTCAGCCTTCCCTGGAACCAGTCGCTAATGAAGCTGACATCTGTCAGTTGAGCGGCGCTGAAGTTGTTGACTTTCACCTCTCCGATGGCATCGAGAATACTGGACTCAGCCTGATGGCCACTGAGGTTCTGTGAAAGCAAAGGGACATATCTCAATGTAGAGCCCAGAGACAGCACTTCATCTCCTGTTCCAGCAAGCCGGGGTGTCACTCACATTGTTGGAGTACGCTGACAGAGCAACCTCCAGAACTCCCGCGACTTTCTGGAAAAAAAGCTTCCACGTCTCTGCGCTGCTGTTCATGCTCGGCACTTTGCAAGTCAGCAGCGTGACGAGAGCATCAGAGGACAGGGATGATGCGTCCTTTAAAAGAGTGGACAGATTCGTGCAGTCAGAGAACCAGGACTCTTTGCAAATACAGGCATTCAGGTGCACCGTTCATGGAAGACTTACCGATGAGCAGGCATAATTAGAGATGGTGAAGTTGCACAGCTGATCCGAGGAAGGAGGCTGGCTCCCGGGTCGACCACTGCAAGGGACAAAACCATGTTATCCATTGTCACCACTTTAAAGCCTATCTCTGTTCTCAGCAGGCACCAAACCGATACTCACCTGTTGACACCACTACACAGCTTCACCTCTGCAAAGCAAACAAACATAAAAAACAAAAGATGAGGTCTAGAATTTACTAGCCATCTCATGATTTTATCACAAACTGATGAAAATCTATCAATCGCAAACTAGCATCCTGTGATCTGACTCACCATCCACTATTGTCTCTTTGCACTGGTGAGAAGGAAGACAAGGCAAGAAAATATAAGAAAACCATCACGTACAGCTTCTAATGGGCTTGAACTGTACCCATAACCTATGTACGATAATGAAGTACTTACGAAACCCACAGGACGAGGAGGCGTGCAGCCTGAGGAGAAAACCAAGACAAACAAGATTTCTGTCAATGGGAGGCCACTTGCAAATTGCTTACATTCACTTGCATTTGGTAAGAGCTCTTTTGGTTGACCAAAGAACAACACTGCGATCTTTACGTATTTGAAGAGAGTTGGTCAGGCCATACCTTCTGGTGGTGACTGTCGAAGTTCGTCTATGCTTGACTTCAGCTCCGCTCCAACTGCAGATGGGAGAACCACCAAAGCGTTGTCCAGGCCTTTCAATCTGTGGAGACGTGCAAAAATGGAAAAGCTCAACATTTACGTCTACTCACTGAATAAAGACAAGAAACCAAGGGGGCCGGATTGTTTACATTGCATCGTAAGAGTCGCAGGTGAGGTTGGCGGGGATCACCACCAAAACTGAAGGACGGAAGCTGGCCAGCAGGACCACGAGATTAATTTGGAACCACAGCTCATAGTCACTGGTTTGGAAGAGAGGGAATTTGGGAGCCAGAGCCGTCAAAGTCAGGTTCAGTATTGCGTCCCGGACGTCCGCGTTTGTGATGTAGGCGATGTTTTCCTGAGAGGGGAGGGTGGGGGAAGAGACACATTCAGCACCACGATAGGACCCTCTAGAACAACCTGCTTGCTCGCAAGCAGCACATTCTGGGTCTAAGCCATTATAGATAAATTGCATTAAAAAGGGGGGATAAGTTGAAAAAAGACTCACCTCCTTGCTGACCTCCACGAACGTTTCAAAGAATTTCTCTAGCTGCTTCTCATCTGGGGCTCTCAGGATGCTGCTCAACACCTCCTTCACCACGGTCACATTTTCAAGAGAACCGGTGGACGGATCCAACAGGAGCTCTGCTTTCTGGTCAGGTGACAGGGATTCCAAAGCTGCCAGCTAAGGTGAACAAAACCCAGACAAAATATATATAAATACAATAACAACAATTAACATGGGTAATTTTAAAATTTACTTACACTGGAAAAATTTCCATTCAGAGTTTGTAGATCCTTCAATGTAGCATAGAACGAAAATTCACCAAAATTTTTCTCAAGCCATTCAGCACTGCCCATAATTTTAGATTGACATGCAGGATCTGGATTGAATGATGATGGAATTAATCAAAGCACCCTTGAATTGTGAACTTTTGTATATTTAATGGTTTTATTATAACCACTTTTCATAAGTAAGTATCATGAGTTCTGTAACAGGTTTGAATCATTTCATTTTAAAAACATTTTCACTGCACCTGAAATTTGTCTGGACAATAATGGCTTAATGAATTGGGTGTAGATGGAGGTCTTTGATGTTTCATTGATCAGATTCACCTGCTGACTGAGTGTTTTGACTCTATTCACAAAAAAAATGTTTAAAGATTATCCACAATTTCAATTTGTTTCTCTGTAACAACAGTGTATTCAAAATTTTGACTCATACATTGTCTGGTAGCTGAGACACGAAAAGTTTATCTTGCCCATGTTGGATATAAACTCTGTGGTAATGTATGGGAGAAGTGGAATAAGCCTGACACCGATCCATGACTGAACAAACTCCATGTTTTGAGCATTCTCTGCAGTCAGTGTGTGTAAAGCACCAAAACTGTCAGCAATGTCCTCGATTGAAGAAAGTCCCTAAAATAATAATAAACGTCATTTTGCATATCAATTCTATGATAATTGACTAACAGCGTCCAGGCTGATTGCATGTAGTTCTCAGTGTTCACTGATATTGAAAGAAATAAATGATGAACATTTGATGGGTTATATGATTGCAATCGTTAGGGCAAATATTTCAGAAAATCAGAGATAAAAATCGTTAGATAGAAATAAAAAAGCAAAAAGCATAGCAGGCAGTTGATGTTTTCAAGCAAAGGTTAAATAGTCTTAAATGTATTTTTCTTACAAGGTGAACCATAACATTTAGTGTTGATGCAATGATCTTTCCAAGCTCAGTTTGAAGCATGTGACGTTTTTCTTGAGGCAAACTTGCTGGACTGTTGGATATACATTGTAGATGGTGTATAGTGCCATCCACTGCATTTAAAATCTAAATATGAAAACACAAAAAAACGGTTCCACAGATGAATAATTAATTTGAACAAAAAGCTGGTATTATAATGCCAACTAGATGGGGACATTTCAGAATCTTTCTTCCTTTAGCTACTGCAACCATGCATTTTTGCCAATACAATTAAGTGAGCAATATTTTTGTTTAATTGTTTATTTTTACACAATGAGTCCGACAAAGAAAATGTATAATCCATACAGAAATTTGATTTTACCATCGGGACAGTCTGGGATTACATAAACAGACAGAAACTGAGACAGACTAAAATCATAAGAGCTTTGGCAGCATTTGTATGATGTTTGGAGAAGTCAACCTACAAATCTACAGTGATGTAAAATAATTTTAGGCACTTATCAGTTAACATTTATTAATTAAATAAAATGATTTGGTATGCCCACGCATTGCGTTTAGAACTGATTTTGACCTAGCTATGGTACGTATTAGGTATCTTCAATTTCTTAAAGATGTTGTCATGTTCTGTCTTTTTTTTTATGATTTTTTTTTCTCTTCCTATTATCCCAGACTAACCTAAGGATGGTGAAATATGTGTGTGGATAAGGCTTTCTTTTGCTATCTGTGGCAGACAAAAATCTCACTGGATTATTATAATTATCAGCTAAATGTACACTGCTCTTTAAAAACTTGGACAGTGTTTTTATTTATTTATTTCATTTTTAAAAGAAATGAATGCTTTTAACAAGGATGCATTAAATCAATCAAAGGTGACAGTAAAGACATGTATAATGTTTAAAATAAATTCTGATCTTTTGAAGTTTCTATTAATCTGTGAATCCTGAAAAATAAAATGATAGATTAATATTGGGCAGCAAAACTGTTTACAACATTGATAATAATAAGAAATATTTCCTGAGCAGCAAATTACATTTTACTATGTATTCACATATAAAACAATACTAATGATTTTCTTTTAACAGTATTTTTGAAAAACACATGTAGCCTTGATGAGCGGAACAAAAATCATTACATTAGCATTCAGCAGCTTTAGTCTCAGAACAATAACTATTTACAAATCCGAGCTCTCTGATGTCCACCATATGTATCCTACATTCTACATCCTAATGTTGTAAACTTTAAACACATGTAGTTCCAGCATGTGTCAGAACTTTTCACCTGAACTGTAAAATTCACAGGAAAATCAAGTTTGCTATATGCAGATGCTTCACTCTTTAATCCATATATTTGTATGTTCATTCACATATACAATTTATTGTTGTTCTTAAAAAGCATGCAATTTATTCTTACTGCCTGATTCTAAGTAACTGTGTGTAGGTGCCTGCTGTGTCAGGTTTTTAATAATGTCACAACAGAGAATTGTTTTATAAGAGGGAGCTGTAGAAAGAAAGCAGAGAGGAATCACTCACCAGAGAGCTGAAGTTTTTCAGATTATTCAGATCACAGCTGGCCAGAGTTTGATTGCTGGATCTACTGTAACAGTAGGAAGAAAATATATTTGGTTGAAATCTGTAAGCTAACTATTATGATACTATGCACTAGTGTTAATTAAGTACTCACTCAGTAGTGAGACTGCATGATCCTGTTTCTAGGAAAAAACATAGATATGTATTTATTAGTTTGCTATACTAAGATTATTGAGAACGTTTGCAGCATATTCTTGAACTTGAACTTGAACAGTGTTTCTTCTGGTTTCTGACTGCATCACACAGCACAGAGACGGCACTCATAAAGATATTCACTTAAATACCGATGAAATCTCACTGCATCCTTTGACACGGTCAGTCACAAATCCTCAACAGGGCAGAAAACTGGGTACCTGTAGGGCTTTCTGAGACGGCTCAAATGTCCTCACTGGCCTTCCCACAAAGGCCATTACACAGCTGCAACTCTTACACAAGTGGCTTACTTGTTTATAAATCACTCAATTAATACATATACATACATATATATATATATATGTGTGTGTGTGTGTGTGTGTGTGTGTGTGTGTGTGTGTGCGTGTGTGTGTCATTTCTGTATTCTTTTCCTTCCTTGTTTTTTTTATACGTTTCAAATCTTTTTTTCTTGTATTTCTTATTATATTTCTTATTTCTTTTAAAATCTCTTTCATAGATTTTGTGTATGCCCATCTAACAGAGCCTTTGAGCAAATAGAGGGTAAATCGCTTCTTTTCTAAAGCAACACTGTCCAACAGCGACACCAGCAGATGTAGGTTGAGCGTTCAGAGAGATAGAGAGATTTTTTCTCCTCCATTGAGCGCGTTGCTCTTCCTCCTCTTCTTCTAGTCAGTCTTTTCTGTTTCGCGGACCAGCTATAGCACGCGTTAGCGCCCCAAACAGGACTAGAGTACAGTGCAAAGCCTATAAACGCGGAAGGCCGCGGCAAACAGAGCGGGGCGGGGCTACACGTGTTGCTCCGCCCCCTAACAGACGTTAATATTCATCAGAGTGAAATGCAATAGATCATAAAGACGACCTGAGAAAAAAATTATAATAAGTAAATAAATAAAACTATAAAAGAAAAAAATAATAAATAAAATGAAAATAAAAGTTTGCACAGAACATTTGATGACTCTACTGAAAAGTAAAGAAAGTATGACAACCAGGCCTAATGTGTTTAATTCTATCCACTAGGGGCGCCACCTTATTATAATTGGTCTCCTCAGCAGATTGCTTTTGCATATATGTGCTGTACTATAACAGATCTCTTTCATACATACTTCATACATTGCAGTTTACTCTGTTAGGCATGTGTCTTTGAGTACTGTCATGCATGCACAAGATGTTGCATTTATGTTTAATAATCTCACCATTTGAATGTGTTGCATTGCACTGAAAGAAAAGCAGGTAATATAAAAATTAGTATTTTACATTATGATACTAAATGCCTCTTTGAACAATAAATAATTAAGTATCAAGTTATCTGGATTTTACAGATTTGTAAGTATACACTTTGATTTTGTAAAGACAAGTATGAAGCACAATATGGAGTCACTTCCTCTTGGGGTTTCTCCTGACTCACCTGTGCATTGCCCAGAGATGCAGATGTTGCTGTGGAAGGACGAGAAGAAAATATAATCAGTGTAATCATCTTATGAACTTACAGGAAGCACTTTCATTTTAAAAACATTAATTCTGTATTAATAGCAATTAAGCAATAGTAGGTATTGGTTCTTGAGTTACAGAAACAGTTATTGGCTGTGCTTCAGTTGCAGTAGACATTATTGTTTGTGTACTTGCAGAAGTTGTTGATACTTCTAAACTTTTAGGTAGAGCAGCCCTAAAATTTCCAGTTGCTGTAGAAAATAAAGCTATTGAAATATCCGGTTTTGAACTAGTCATAGTTTGTGCTCCTATTGCTGTTTTACCGAAGACTGTGGACGGTTCTACAGTGCTCAGTACTTCAGCTGAAGACGAAAGCTTGATTGTGCTGAAAGTTTTTTATTAGAAGTAGTTGTGGTTGTTGTTTAAACTTTGTTTTAGAAGATATAGTAAATAAATGTGTTAGCATTGCAGGTGTTGTATCACTAGTAGTTTGTGAAGTTGTGTTCGCATCGAGAGTATTTGGTACTACAGATGTGGTAAGGAGAGTTATTGTTGATCTTGCAGATGTAGTAAGAAAAGTAGTTATTATTATGTTAGAGGAGAGGATCCAGATGAGCAGACTGCCATCTTCAGCTGGAGGGACTGAAGCAAAGCCGACATGAACAACAGACTTTCCAAGGACATTACCATGTTGATAACATTATTGGTTAAGTTGCGTTGTCATGTGATGAGTCTATTTATCATGTTTATTTGATAAGAATGTGCATGTTGATTTGTTTTGCTATATATGGTTTATGAGCACACAAATTTGTATAATGACATGGGTTAATAAACATAATAAACATGGTTTATGAGGTTTACATTTCCTGTGTCCCCTGAACTAAACAGTGTTTTTTGACATTTAAAAAATGCCTGTAGTTTTTTGTGAGGGGATAGATTTAGATGTAGAGTTAGTGTAAGGGGATAGAAAATACAGTTTGTATAGTATAAAAATCATTACATCTATGGAGAGTCCCTGTACACAAATGCAAGAACATGTGTGTGTGTGTGTGTGTGTGTGTGTGTGTGTGTGTCTGTGTGTGTGTGTGTGTGTGTGTGTCTGTGTGTGTGTGTGTGTGCGTGTGTATGTGTGTGTGTGTCTGTGTGTGTGTGTGTGTGCGTGTGTCTGTGTGTGTGTGTGTGTGTGTCTCACCCATACAGAGGGCAGACAGCAGTATTAGTCTGCGGAGCATGATGTCTTGTCTCTTCTTGTTTTTATTTCATATTTTATGCTGCAAGGGTGAAAACAGATGTATTATTCAACATACACTGTGAAAATCAATTTAAAATATGTTTCCATTTGGTGTGCCTTCACATAAATGTTTACAGTATTAAAGCTTATAACAGTGCTGTATAAACTTATTCTATGCAGAAGTTAGCACATTTTGCTCAAAAGAAACTCAGAGCTAACATAAACTGAACATCATTTCAGAATGATTTGTATTTGGGACTTTTGACACTGTGCTTCCCTTTTCAGTCGGTTACGGCCGATCTCAAACCTGCGAGTTTGGAACTGTGCACTTCACAAGCTGCTGTTCAAGATGTTGACACAGAAACACATTTTCTAGTTTGTCCACCCCCAAGATTAGTTTCGATTAGGAATCGATCTGAAGGATGCATTTCAGCACTCAAAGCTCTTTGTCTGTTATGAAGTCCAGCAGAAGGGGAAGGCAGTCTCTAAGCAGAGGATGTGGCCTGCTGGCTAGTGGATGCATCACCTTGGCCTTGCTGACAGATATCTGTAGAGCTGTGTGTGGGCAACTCTGAACACACTCGTTAGGTTCTATAGCCTTCATGTTCAACCACTATCCTCCTGTGTTCTTTCCTCAAACGGGTAGTGGCACTGAGAGACCCTAGTTCAGAGTCTGCTAGCTGCGTCTTGGTGCTTATTTTTCTCCAGAAAGTTCCCTAACTGGGCAAACCCTTTTGAGTTCTCCAGCACTTTGACATCTGGATGTGGTGGAGCATACTGCACTAGGCCTTCATCCGATAAATTCTTGAAAGCTGGTGTGAGACTGGTGCACATATGATACATACAGTTCAATAATTGATGATTATCATCACCGATATAAAGTATAACAATCTACTCCTAGGGACAAGTTAACACCTGATGGCGTTTCTTCTGGGCTATTGAGTTACAACAAATATGTTTTAGAAACACACGGTTATAACAGCCAGAGAAAAGACTAAGACAGAAATCAAGGGTCAAGAGCCCAACTAAAGCAAACACTGATCTCTAACATGGTTACTTCAAATGAAACAATAAATCAACATCTAGACCTTAGTTCATTCTCAATAAGATCTTCTGTAGACGTCTGACAGAAATAAAGTCAGTCTGGTTATTAATAAGTGGAGCTGGTGATGCTGTTTGTGGGGTTGTTTAATCAGATCTTGAGAGATTTCATGTATTTTATTTCAGTTGATTTCATCTAAGTCTGTGTCTGAAGTCAGTTGTAGTAGTTCTTGTGTTTCTCTTTTCTTCAGTGATTCTGTTTGTTAACAGCAGCTGTTCATCACTAATTCTCAATCAGCACTTAGTAATAATCACTTAATTACTTGAATGCAAAGTTTTAAAACTTACATGGTTTAAATCAAGGCAATCTATTTACTCAAACGGTTTGAGTAAAGTTTACTTATCGGGTTTTACAGTGCTATTTCTTTTGTCTGTTTTCTTAATTGCAGAATATTTATCATGTGCATCCAGTCCTTCGTGCTGTCTTTGCTGTAAACTGGTTTAAAGGGACAGAAGTGAGAGACTTATTTACCCTCATTTGATAAAACTGTTTTGAAAAAAATTATTTTACATTTAGAAATTTCTAGAATATCTGTTTCGGGTTTTTTGTTAGAGTAAAAACTTTTCCAAAATAAAAAAGTAAGTAAGTGAAATTTTCACTTATTTTCACCAGATCTTGAAGTGTTCCTGTAGCTCAGTGGTAGAACATTGCATTAGCAAGCGCAAGGTTTGGGGTTCGATTCCCCGGGAACACATGATAGGTGAAAAGTGTTAGCCTGAATGCACTGTAAGTTGCTTTGGATAAAAGTGTCTGCTAAATGCATTCATTTAATATTATTTAATTCAGTTTTACTCAATAAAATGTACTTTATTATTTATTTATTTTTTTTACTTAACTTAGTTAAGTAGATTTACTTAATTTCCAAATGTGTTAAATTTACTTGAAAAATGCTTGTGCAAAAACTTGCCAAATAAAAATTAAGTAAATTTACTTATTACTTTTTCAGTGTACTGCATCACCATAAAAAATTAATTATGCATGGTTAATGTAATGTAACAGTTAATGTAATGTATGGTAATTGTGTTATTACTCTTTACCTGTTGATGGCGCTGTCTTTCTAGAGATGTGTTGTGGATATAACCTGTTGGAAAAGACAAGAAGAAGGTTCAGTAAAACTGATAATCATGTTAATCTGTGGTCTCTGTGAATTATTGAAATACACATTCAACAAACACCACATGGTATCAGAAGAAAACCATGGAGCAGTTTAAGATTCGAAGGAAATGTGGCGGAAAACTGGTGAACGTGGATTCAAAAGTTTGACCTGTATCTCACTGCAACTGGCATTGCAGAGAAGAGTGACAAAGTAAAGTATGCAACTTTTCTTCATGTGGCTGGAGATGATGCAATAAAATTATTGATGATGATGTGGATGATTTTGAAGTGCTCAAAGAAAGGTTTAGTGAGTACTGTGAGCCAAGAAAGAAATCTGAGGCATGTTAAAGGCATGCCAACGAAGTAACACAAATGAAACACAAAAATCACGAAAACCAAGTCATCTGTCAGACAGCCGAATTCCAAGCACATAGGGAAAGAGAAGGAAGAATGCACAAGATGCGGTTATGTACATGAGCCAAGGAAGTGTCCGAAAAAAGGCAAAATTGGTAATGAGTGCTCGCGAAAGAACCATGTGCAAAATGCCAAAACTAGAAGGAAAACCAAGAAAAGTGGATAAAAAGTCCATAAGATAAAACAAGAAACTGCTGAATTGTTTATAGATACCATCGGAAGTGAGCAAACAGCTAGTAAATGGCTGGAACAAATGAATAAAGTCTCTACCATGGAAAGTGAAAACAAGAAATGGACTCAAGAATTCAGAATTAACAACTGTGTACTTACCTTTAAGCTAGGCTCAGGAGCTGAAAGCCACTGAAAGTAGCCATCGCACTAAAGGACAGGGTCCAAATGGAACTGAAACGAATGGAAGATCTTGGAGTTATTGTGAAGCAAACCGATCATCCACAAGATCTTAACAAAGCAATAAAGAAAGAACACTACCCATTGTGTACACTTGAAGAAATAGTAGCTGAGATGCCGAATGCCAAAGTATTCTCAGTGCTTGATGCCAATAATATGTTTTGGCAAATACAGCTGGATGAAGAGAGCTCCAAACTATGTACTTTCAACCCTCCTTTTGGAAAATACCGTTTTTTAAGACTTCCATTTTGCACAGTGTCAGCTCCGGAAGTGTTTTAAGTGTGCATTGTACAAACACTTAAAGGCTTAGATGGAGTCGTGAACATGGATGACATTCTGGTTTGGGGTGAAGACATGGAACAACATGACAAGAGACCAAGACAACTGCTAGATAGAACTAGAAGCATTAATCTAGTTAAAGTTAAACAAAAACAAATGCATGATCAGAATGAACGAAGTCAGCTATGTTGGACACATTCTGTCTGCAGAGGGGTTGAAGCCAGACAAAGAAAAAGTCATAGCAATACAGAACATGCCAGAGTCAGTGGACAAAGCTGCACTAATGAGGTTCCTAGGACTGCTTCAATATCTGGCTGTTCCAAACATGTCAGACATCAGTGCTGTCACATTTAAGGAAACTTCTAGAGGGTGATGTAGCTTGACATTGGGAGTCAGAACAACAGAAGAGCTTTGAAAAGCTGAAGTCACTTGTGAGCAACGCCCCAGTGTTGAAGTATTTTGATTTCAACAAAGAGATAATGTTGTCAGTGGATGCAATTGCTGGACTTCTGGGAGTAGTGTTGCTTCAAGATGGACATCTGGTGGGATTTGGATCAAGGTCTTTTACTGAGTGTCAGAAAAGATTTACTCAAATAGAAAAAGAGCTCTTGGCGATTGTCTTGAAGTCCCATCAGAATGTCTATGGTACAAGTGGAGACAGATCATAAGCCCCAGGAGACAGTGTTTAAAAAGTCTCTCCAAAAAGCTTTTGAGTTGAGGAGTCATGAACAACCCAGATCCTACTGTATGTGAACACCTTCAGGAGAAACCGGCGACACCTGGTGAAAACCAGAGGAATTACTTTCTCACAACCACCCTCTCTAGATCTGGAGGAGTGTTCTTCAGTAGACCGTGAGCCTGCAGATGATACTCCAGTGCAATCACCAGTAAAAAGACCTGTAACACCAAGAGTGGACCAGGAAGAACAGGTCAAAGGGTCACGATGTGGTCGACTGATTAGACCACCAAAACTCTATTCTCCATGAAAGCGTAGTGGATGTGTAAGTGCAAAGAGTTGTTTATATTTAGGTTATGAAACACAACACTTATTTAATTTATAGTTTGACATTAAAAAAAAAAAACAAAGCAAAAAACTAAAGCAATTTGTATGTGGTAATAGAAGAATGTTTGGATTAACATAAGGTATTATGTAAATTCTAAAGTTTAAACAATAGAAGTTGTGTTGTTTAAGTTGCTATGTGAGGAATATATTTCTTAAGAGGGGAGATGTAATGTAATGTATGGTAATTGTGTTATTACTCTTCACCTGTTGATGGCACTCTCTGTCTAAGATGTGTTGAGGATATAACCTGTTGGAAAAGACAAGAAGAAGATTCGGTAAAACTGATAGTCACAGTAATCTGTGGTCTCTGTGAAGTATTGAAATACACATTCAACAAACATCACAGTTAAAGTAGTTTTGCCATTCATGTCTCTTAAAATATCAGTTCTAAACAGGACCGGACCTGTGCAGGCTACTCGTGGTGGGCTCGTGCTAGCAGCGATTGCCTTACCGCCTGCGTTTTGATTGGCCAAATCAGTTTGGGTGAATGCAAACAACTTAAGTTAATTGGCAACCCTAATGACGATGTAATTATCTTTTGACTCCCCTGACAGCGGCACCCTGCTCAAAAAATAAATAAATAAATAAAATAACAAAAAAGTCAGTTATTGGAGATATGCAAACAAAAAATAACAGCTCTAAGAAAATGGATAATAGAATGCTCAAAGGTGTCACTAAAAAGATAAGTGCAAAAAAAGAAGAGAAAAAAAACACTGTAACAAAGTGAGCTGGGCTAAGGCATGAAACTCCAGGGGTGAAAATGGCACCCTGCCCTGTTTCTAAAAAAAAAAAAAAAAACCTTGTGTAAAACATATTGATCAGGGCCACAGAGCAGGAAGTGCTACAAAGAAGAGGTAAATCAATAAAGAGTTAAAAATCACAAATTATTGTTTTAAAATAGCATTTCTAGACCATCTTAACTGGTAATTTCAACTGATTTTTAATTTCAGTTACATCACTGCTTGCTTTTAATTCAGCAAAATGTGTCTAAATGTCTTTTGAAAAAGAACATGACTTGGACCATAATCTAGTATTTATAAAATTAAATAATTCAGTTAGTATTTAAGAATATATCCACTGCATGCACACAATTACAATGAAAGGTATGGGCATGCTAATTAGACGAACTAGCTAGCTAGCTGGCTAACATCTACAAATAAATGATAAAATGTAGAGCCTTTGTTAGACTATTTTAGGCATTTCATATTGCTCATATTTCTCTTTATAGTAATAAGTACTTGTCACTGTATAGTTGTGAGAGTAGCTCAGGTCTGGTCTCTTCAACAGGCTTTTAACAGATTCACTCTTAAGATACCTACATCTCCATTTATTTATTATCACAATTTATTTACTACTTATGTTAATTCTTATCAGTATTTATGCTATGTCATGTTATGTTATAGTAAAGTTTTGAAAAATCGGCATTTTCAGAATTTTTTCTGAAGGAGTCGGAAATCTAAAGTCCCACCCTAGGGCACCAACAGTTCCTGCGCCGGCCCTGCCCAAAGTGTTTGTTAATCTCTTCAGGAATGACTAATTATAATGTAAAGAAGTATGCCAGTCAGTCATTAATGTTAATTAAATAAGAATTTCAAAAAGAAAAATAACAAAATAAATAAATGACCTTTTTATTTCTGTATTGTGCTATATTTCTGTTAGTAAGTCACATTGAGCTGGAAAGCACATAGCCTTTTCTAACTGAATACATTTTTTATTGCACTTTAGATACAATTTACTGTATTTTACAATGATAACCAGTCATAATATAATCTATACCACCCCCCCCTCCCACACACACACACACACACTTTTTTAATATACACTAATCACACTAATATACACTAATAGAAAATTAAATCTCTGTGTAGTAGTTTGGTGAAGAAAGAAAGATTCACGCGTGCAGCTGATGATTGACGTCTCCATTCTCTGTCAGTAAATACCTCATGAGCTGTGATTTAACCCACTTACCTTGTCACTCCTCCGTATCCAGTTTAAGATAATAGCCTATAGCTATACAGAGCCTATTTTATTATTGTGTGTATTGGATAGTTTACTAAATCAAGTGGTCCCTTTTTGGACACTTTTTGTCGCTTTTTGTCACCGGACACTTTTTGTCATTGAAATTGCTCGGAAAAGTGTCCAATCAACCTGAACTGCATTACAGTATGTTTTTATAAACTCCAAATATTTGACTTATAACGTTGTGGCGAGTGGGGCGGGGCCGAGAGGCGTGGGAACGAGGAGTGAGGCCAGGTGTAGTGATTGGAGATGAGCTACACCTGCGCCCCACCGCCGGTCTCGAGTCCCACGTAGGAGATGGAAGGATATAAAACTGGAGCGACGACCGTGAAGGACGAGAGAGGACCAGGCCTGGGACATTGTTTTATGTTTTGGTTTTTATTTTGTGCGCACCAGTCGTCCGTGAGGGGCTGGTGCGCCGTTTTGTATTTATTTTGAATATTAAAATGTTTTGATTGTGCGCCGGTTCCCGCCTCCTTCTTCCCGATGATTACGAAGGTTGTATCGTTACAAACGTCATTAGATTTAACTTATAACTTCATTATAATTCTTTGTTAATACTGTAATAATTTAGTTATTTGTAAAGTTAATTGTAAATAATAATAAAAGTTCCTGTGGTCCAGTGGTAGAGCATTGCGTTAGCAGCATTGTGGGATCGATTCCCAGGGAACAGATACAAAAACACTAAGTTGTTTTGGATAAAAGCGTCTGACAAATGTAAATACAAATTTAAAGTTGTTTCAGTGTAGCATGTAGCACTGGTTGTAAACAGTGTTTTTGCCACTTAATATATTTTTGTGGAAACTGTGATACATTTTATTTTTCAGGATTCACAGATGAAAAGAAAGTTAAAGAAATCAGCATTTATTTGAAATAGAAAATCGTTTCAAACATTATAAATGTCACTTTTGATCAATGTAATGCATCCCTGCTCAATAAAAGTTAATTTAAAATATAAAAAATAAAAACTTTTAAATGGCTGTCACGGTTTCCACAAAAATACACCATTGATAATAATCTTCATGTTTCTTGAGCAGTAAATCATCACATTATTCTGATTTCTGAAGATCATGTGACACTGAAGACTGGAGGAATGATGCTGAAAA
>NW_020529001.1:27500-127500 GCF_003368295.1 Carassius auratus
GAACCTCATTAATTCAGAACCAGTGCATCCAGTGAATCCAGCTGCTTCTCATTTCACACACACACACACACAAACACACACACACACACACACACACACACAGATTCTGTCGTGTAAATAGCGATTCGCCCTGGCGCGAGCACATCACACTCTTAAAGGGAATAGGAGATGAGAATCTGTGTCTATGTTGTTCTCTGATTCAAATGATAAATGATGTAACTAAACAAATGAATGATTAATTGGGTGAAGCTGTGCTGTCTAATTAAACATGGTGAATTATTATTGCTCATTGCACAGCTGGGTATATTATTTTTGGAATCTGTCCAGACAAGTGACTCATGCAGACTCATAATAAGATTACAGTGTTTTACGATTGCTTACACATTAAAATTAAATATAACACACAGCTGGTGAAACCTTACACTCAAAGAGCAAAACCTCAGCCCAGATCTGTACAGTAAGAACATTGTCAGCCTCACACTACACACACTTCTCTACATTAGACACAGAAATCTAACATTATGACACTTCTGTGCCATTTCAAGACACTGCTTTCCTAAACCCTACACATATGAACCTATTGATCAGACACGGCCATCAGGTGAGCAGACACTACAGTGTCGAACTGAGAACTCAACTATCACAGTGTGAGCAGCAACATTCAAGCAATGGAGGAGGCCTGTGACCTGATAGAAGCAGCGTCTGTGTGAGGATGGATTCTCCGTTTGAGAAGATTCTTGTCTCGCTGTATTTCAAGAGAGGACATTGACTGTGACATACCCAGCGTTATGAAGAGATGATGCTAAAGTGTTGTTTACTCATCTACAGGTTTATGTATAATGTATATTGTATTTGGAATATGTTCTGATTTTCAATGCAAAATGCAGCCTAACTACAATGATGTACTGAAAGATTTTACAATGTGGTGAGAAATAGATATTTTCATGAATGTGCCGTACTTGTCTCATGTGTTGTGTTTGTTCAATATATTCAAGTACTTCAACAATATCTAAAAATAAAAAATAAAAAAAAGATTTTAGATTGGTTCTCAGCAGTGTCTAAGTGGTTCATACAGAAAATATATAAACCATGTGTGTGCCATACGGTACTATGGAAGCTATTTTTAAAATGTAAGGAGTAGAAGTAAAAAGTCGGCTGAAAAACAATTACTCAAGTAAAGTATAGATACCCAAAATTTCTACTTAAGTAAGGTAATGAAGTATTTGTGCTTCATTACTTGACACCTATGCATTTTTACAGTGTAGAGCTGAAGGGAATAGCTGCTGAAATGCTTGAGGACGGTCTTGAGTTTCTGGTATAAATGAATAACAGAACACTCAAAACAGTGGAGATGATGGTGGACTTCAGGAGAAACCCCCTGCTCTCATAAAATATAACCTGGTGAGATTTTGCTCTCTACCAAAACTTTTTGTGCTGGAACAAATAATAGATGAATGAGATCAGAGACCACTCTCCTGCAGATCTGGCCCAGGTGAGCTCTCTCTGCAGGTTCATGAGCACCGAACCGCTGACACCTGCACACATCTCAGAAAACCTTGAAACTAATTTTAAAATAGACATTATCTTTATTAACAAACAGCAAATTTGAAGTCTGAACAAGTACATTCTCACATTAATAACTCTATCTGTGTGTTGTTGTTGTTGTCTCTATGTAAAAATGAAAGCTTCTGTCACCAGAACAAATTCCTTGCAAACACCCTTGACCATAAAACTCTTTCTGATTGTGATTCTGTACCTACACTTCTTAAACATCCAGTGTGCTCATCTGAATTCACTGTCAGGCGTGTTTCAGAGAAACAGTGTTTCTGTAACACAAGTATATTCTGTGATAAAGCTTCTGTTGAGGTTTCTTTATACTGCAGTCTCATCATTAAAGTCCCTCCTGAAGCTGAGGTACAGACATCTGTGTGCAGTGGCAGAGATGATTATCGCTCTCATATTCTGCAAGCACACTCAAAAAAATAGCACATTGGTTGAACATGATTTAATCGTGGACAGTGGTTCCACGTGATTACACCACATTATCTTAACAACAATGGATGATGTTCAAGCAGCTTGAAATATTTGTGTTCATTTAACATGAACTTCATTCATTTGAGTTCAGAAAAAGAAGCTATAGATTGCATTTAAGTAATTGATTAATTAATTAAATAATTGATTAACTGAGTGCTGATTGAGAATTAGTGATGAACAGCTGCTGTTAACAAACAGAATCACTGAAGAAAAGAGAAACACAAGAACTACTACAACTGACTTCAGACACAGCCTTAGATGAAATCAACTGAAATAAAATACATGAAATCTCTCAAGATCTGATTAAACAACCCCACAAACAGCATCACCAGCTCCACTTATTAATAACCAGACTGACTTTATTTCTGTCAGACGTCTACAGAAGATCTTATTGAGAATGAACTAAGGTTTAGATGTTGATTTATTGTTTCATTTGAACATCTCCTTTAAAATGAAAACATTAAACCAACGAGTGACAGTTTAACATGACACAATCATATTGAAATGAAAAATAGCCAAAATGGCATTAATTCAACATGAATTGTTCAGGTAAAGTGAAAAATCATTTTTTTGAGTGCATGTTGGTGATAAATGTTCAAAGTTTTGCTGTTGTGCTCTGGACATTACTGTGTGTGACGGAGAATGTAAAGGAAAGCACGCAGAAGCGGTGAGATGAGGATCTCAGTAGAAATGCACTGGATTCAGGCCAGAAGCTTGACACTTTAGCGCCCTCTGTTGGTCCAACACATGAAGAGGAAGGATTCTTTAACGAGTTTTATTCCTGGAAATATGTGTAATGTCATGATGTGATGCAATGTGACAATGAAGTGATGTAACTCTTATCTGAAAATATGTGTACATTTCATGATAATCAAATCATCACCAGCCTCCATGAGAACAAGTGCAGTTCAGTTTCAGTGCAATCCGCAAACTTCCAGTTACCATAATGCCCGCTGTCACTAACTTACTGACTTACCTTGAATAATAGCAGCACGTGTAAGATCATTCCTGACAAGTGCTCTGAACAGAAGCTTTACCTTCCTTTCACTTCTGTATCAAAACAAAACAAAAAAACATCCGGACTGTGGGAGGGTTTACTTCAGAACTTTAATTACATGGGGACCATCAATGAAAAAAGATTTTTTACAATATTGTTTCACCAGTTACAGAATATCATCCTCAGTCAGGTTCAGCCTCTGTGTCACAGAGAATAAGTCAAACGCTTAGAAAGGACATGAGAGTGAGTAAATGATGACAGAATCACTGCTTTAGGAACAGAGCAGACTGTCATTACTTTCCTTGTGCTCTTTATCTTTAAGTTGCTCTGAGATTTGTCTGCTGCTTCCATCTGTGTCTGAGCTGTGACTTTAACACAAACCGACAGTAAGTGAGTTAGTAATTTAAGAACAACACTGTGTATAGAGTGCTCCTCGCAGTAAGAAGGTCCTCTGTGCAGGTTTATATAACATGAGGACAGAACGATCATCCGTGGGTTAACTGCGACACATAAGGCATTTAGTTGGACATTCATGATTTTTTGGGATATTAGCTGGGCATTTGTAAATAATGAGAGAGCCCCATGCATGAACTTTGTTTGGGACTGACATGGTCAGACACAGTCTTGAAGTGAAGCAGTCCTCGTCTCAGAGTCTCATCCACAGATGACTGGTTTGGGTGTGTGGACGGGCGTTTTTGTAATGCTTATAGAGAAATGGAGAAAAATAAATTCTGCTGTTTAAAAGTAATAAAGTGTAAATGCTATATTCAGATTCATTAATAAATTCAGTCCGACTGAAACAGAAGTTGTGCATGTAAACATAGCCACTGAGTGAAAGCATAACACCCCATAACTATATTTACAGCATGGATACTGGAATCCTAGAGTCAGGCTATTACCTAATTATTTAATTGTTCCTTCTGCACTATTATAACTCTAACCTAAGGAACGAACTGACAGCACAGTTATCAGCACACTATGACTGAAGTGCAGTTCTTTAATTGTGCATGAGTTCACCAGTGCGCTCGAAAACTGTTATGAGATTGGCACAGTGAAATATGCAATCTATATGAATTCTATTGAACAATTGCCACTTTAATATGCGATGGAGAAAGTCAGTTTCTAAAAAAGGCACATAAACTAAAGACTGATGAATAGTTGTGCTTCATCCATGTGTTTTTGACATTGTAATCTTGAGATGTTTAGTGAGGATATGTAATTAGCTTGGTTAAATATAAAACATTTTATAATTTTTCACATATGTCTTGTGATAGTGACATAAAAAATAAGTCAAAATCAACAATAAACAATAAACAAAATCAGTAATATCTCATTCAATGACATAATTTGTTTACTCATTAATTATGTTGTGAAGTTATTGATGAAGTTGTGGCCTAGTGTTTAGAGAGTTTGACTCCTAACCCTAGGGTTGTGTGTTTGAGACTCGGGCTGGGAATACCACGACTGAGGCATAAATAATGCCGTGTGTGCATTTCGGATGGGTTAAATGCAGAGCACAAACTCTGAGTATGGGTCACCATACTTGGCTGAATGTCATGTCACTTTCACACAACTAGGGCAGAGCTTCACTGTTTATTATTCACTGTATGAATTAAATACAGAATCATTGTTATTAAAGCCACAAAAATTTTGCTGTTTTATTAAAATTACATGTCTGTACCGGTATATCGGCCACATCTAGCACTATAAAGGTTACTTCTTTGAAATCAAAATAAAATACAGATGAAGATAAGTATTATAAGCAATAAATAAATTATATTTCACTCCATTTTACATCCCTCCATTCTCTTTCTGTCTGCCGACGTTTTCTTTACCAAGGTCACATTTTCATCCGCTTGGAAGAAGTCTTGAGGGCGCATCCGTTTAAAGAACCCACGCTACACACACACACACACACACACACACACACACACACACACACACACACACACACATACACACACACATACACAAAAGTACATACAGATTGTATTGAGAATGTGAGAGGTGAATGATGACATCATGTGTGAAGTGACTGCTGACTGGTCCTTACCTTGACTAGCACTACCAATATGATAATGAACACGATGATCCCGCCCCCCATGGAACCGCCGATGATCAACATGATCTCATCGAGTGGAGCGACAAAATTCACCTTCACTGCAACCTGGGAGAAACAGCTCTAAATCATCATCATTTCAAACAATTGGTTCAAATTATTCAGAGCTGAGAAATCTCTGTTTCTCCCATCATTATATATAACAAGAGCTGGCATGTGAAGTTCAGCTTACCTCCACATACTTCTCCGTCCTGCTGTGAACGTCAAGAACAGCCACAGAGTTTCCAGACAACATCTCAGTTTGTGAGAAATTCATTCGTATCTTCAGAGGAGAGACTATGTCTGCAACACAGCGCTGAAACAAACACAATATTCACCATCAGACCGAATCTGCTGCGGCTGGCTGAAGTTGTGATAGACCACACATACCAGCATGAAGATGGAGAAGTTAAAACAGGAGGACCCAGAATCCAGCAGGATAAACTGCTGCAGAGTCCTGGACGACACATTGCTCTGATCGAAGAATCCTCGACTCATTCCTCGTACCACATCCACATTCAGATTCAGAGAAACATTCATCTTCTTCTCCAGAGATCCTGAGAGACATGAGGGGGTAAGACATATTCTTCAAGTGACAGAGAGACTCTCTGAAACTTCAGTGATGTTACCTGTGCTGCTGGTTCTCTCGGTCACCGTGAAACATGACGTGAGATTAAATGCATTAAATGTGTTTCCACCTGGACATTCAAAGTAGTTCAGACTGATTTCCTTTGGACTGAAACTGAGCTGTGTAGATACAGACATCACAGGCTGAGCCCTGAGAAGAGACACAGGGTGTTTGTTAATAATGTGATAAATATGGCAGTTTTGCACCTAATAATTTATTCTACAAACTAAAGCATGACATACTTGAGAAGAACGATCCCTCCTTGTGCTCCGATCACGATATCTGTCAGATTATCATCATTCATGTCCATCTGACCGGACAGAGACACTCCAAACTGCTGCAGACCGGGCAGAACTGACCGCGCTGGGATCCGCTGCACACACACACACACACACACACACACACACAGATATGTCAAAGCAGCTTATTATTGTGCAGATTTATCCCGACTTTAAGCACTTTCACACTGGAGGAACATTTTCAAGTATTGGTGGAAGTTCCCACTTTTTGGTGTGTTTACACCGCAGGAACGGGTTTTATCAGTGGTGGGACTTTCAAGTCACAAGCAAGTCCTTAAAGTCATATCCCAAGTCCTCAAAGGGTTAAAGTTAATGAGACAATTAAGAGACTAATTAAATGATGATTGTACATCAGGGATGAACATCTGTTGTTAATAATCAACATCACTGAAGAAAAGAGAAACACAAGAACTACAACTGAATTTAGCCACAGTCTTCAACTGAAAAAAAAAAAAAAAAAAAAAACACTATGCCACCATATTTTTGGTCAATGTTTGCTTTAGGTAGTGTCTTGACCCTTGTACTAATTCAAAAGAATTGCAATATTATTTTCATAACAAACACGTATGCATTGCTGAATCAAACCTGGCAGAAACAGACATTTTTATGCTTTTTCTGTTTATAACTCATGGTGACTGAACATCATGAAGTAGTCTTTATCTTTAGATTGTTGACTAACACTAAGCTAATTACTATTATTGAACTAAATACACCACTGCAATGCTTCAAACATTGAAAGACAAAAAAAAAGGAGACTGCCACTTCAGGTTTTAGACATGCACATTTATCACATGATCCTCAGCAGTGGTGACAGTTTTTACTATGGGGTTACCCAGCATGCAACATTTTGTTGATTGTCACCACTGTTGAGAGTCATATGCTGGTTCTTGACGTCTTTGTGTTTCTACAGAGTAGTGTAGCTCAAATTTTATATGCACTTAAATTTCATTCACTGTAATTATTTTTGCACACTGCTGTTTTACTGGGTTGATCATGCAAAACTCAAATAAAACAATTGTTAACTTGATTGTAATGAGACCAGGGGCCTGTTCTTCGTACGTCGCTAACTCCGTTAGCTGGATTTGATTGTTGACGATTTGGTGTGATCTTGGATCGTTTGGTTCTTCGAAGCTCATCCCGGAGCTGCTGTCATAGCAACAGGTCCGTAAGCTTAAACCTGCTCGGGAGCAGCTTATTTCATGTAAACAGGATTAGATCGCTTCTTTTCAACCAGAACTGATACTCAACATATGTCCAGTTTTACTCACTGAAATATTTATTTGTGATAAAATTATTACTTACATACATACATACATAATTGTATTAGAGTCTTACACACATGCTATACAGATAATAGTCGTGCATTATTTTGAGTGATGACTGCTATTATTAGAGTGGCTTGATGGAGCGCAGGAGACGCAGATAACATGATACTGACCCTTAAGAAACTTTCAATTAATGCTGTCACGTAACAAATCTATCCAAATATAAAATGAAATGAATAGATCATTTCTACATTGAAATAAAAATGTAAAGACTGCACAACTATAAATTGCGAATCTAAATAATTGGGAATCATGAAAAAAATTCTAATAAAATAAAAACATGTATCTATTATCTGTTTCATGTATCTATTATAACATTTATGTAGTTTTGTTTGCTTGGCTGTTTCCTTATAAAAGTCCAGAAATATGTCAAGTTTTTCGTTGGGTGTCATTTTAAATTATATGACGTCATTACATTGCCGTCTTGCCACCAGCCAATCGCTGCACTGCTGATCATGGTTTCGAGTATTGATACATATCCCCTTTTAAGACAACACATGAACGCGCAATTATCTCAGATAACTCTATCCAGCGATACTAATCATACACAACAGGTGTGTTCGAAGAACCCAATTAGCCAGATCAGGATTAGCACGATGATATCATCTTGAATGTGTTATTTGATCTCGGATGTAATAAGCGACGTACGAAGAACAGGCCCCTGGCCCCAGATCCTCTGTAATTCTAAATAACAGCAGGTGTTCATCACTAGTGCACAATCATCATTTAATTAGTCACTTAATTATCTCATTAACTTTAATCCTTTGAGGACTTGGGAAAATGACTTGAAGACTTGCTTGTGACTTGAAAGTCCCACCTCTGGGTTTTATTTCTAAAAACTCAGTTTGGGGAAACTAAATTAACACTGTAAAACCAGACAAGTTATGTTAACTCAAACCATTTGAGGAAACCGATTGCCTTAAACCATTTAAGTTGAAAAAACTAACAGTTATGAGTACTCTGAACTTAATTCAGTTGAGTTCACTGAAAGAAGATATATATTGCAATTAAGTGATTAACTGAGTGATAATTGTGAATTAGTGATGAACAGCTGCTGCTAACAAACAGAATCACTGAAGAAAAGAGAAACACAAGAACTACTACAACTGACTTCAGACACAGCCTTAGATGAAATCAACTGAAATAAAATACATGAAATCTCCCAAGATCTGATTAAACAACACACGGTTATAACATCCAGAGAAAAGATTAAGACAGAAATCAAGGGTCAAGAGCCCAACTAAAGCAAACACTGATCTCTAACATGGTTACTTCAAATGAAACAATAAATCAACATCTAAACCTTAGTTCATTCTCAATAAGATCTTCTGTAGACGTCTGACAGAAATAAAGTCAGTCTGGTTATTAATAAGTGGAGCTGGTGATGCTGTTTGTGGGTTGTTTAATCAGATCTTGAGAGATTTCATGTATTTTATTTAGTATTTTATCTAAGACTGTGTCTGAAGTCAGTTGTAGTAGTTCTTGTGTTTCTCTTTTCTTCAGTGATTCTGTTTGTTAACAGCAGCTGTTCATCACTAATTCACAATCAGCACTTAGTTAATCACTTAATTACTTGAATGCAAAGTTTTAAAACTTACATGGTTTAAATCAAGGCAATCTATTTACTCAAACGGTTTGAGTAAAGTTTACTTATCGGGTTTTACAGTGCTATTTCTTTTGTCTGTTTTCTTAATTGCAGAATATTTATCATGTGCATCCAGTCCTTCGTGCTGTCTTTGCTGTAAACTGGTTTAAAGGGACAGAAGTGAGATACTTATTTACCCTCATTTGATAAAACTGTTTTGAAAAAAATTATTTTACATTTAGAAATTTCTAGAATATCTGTTTCGGGTTTTTTATTAGTGTAAAAACTTTTCCAAAATAAAAAAGTAAGTAAGTGAAATTTTCACTTATTTTCACCAGATCTTGAAGTGTTCCTGTAGCTCAGTGGTAGAACATTGCATTGGCAAGCGCAAGGTTTGGGGTTCGATTCCCCGGGAACACATGATAGGTGAAAAGTGTTAGCCTGAATGCACTGTAAGTTGCTTTGGATAAAAGTGTCTGCTAAATGCATTCATTTAATATTATTTAATTAAATTTTACTCAATAAAATGTACTTATTATTATTATTATTTTTTTTACTTAACTTAGTTAAGTAGATTTACTTAATTTCCAAATGTGTTAAATTTACTTGAAAAATGCTTGTGCAAAAACTTGCCAAAATAAAAATTAAGTAAATTTACTTATTACTTTTTTCAGTGTAGAGAGAAACTGGTTCTCTAGGAAACACACCATGCAAGGTAGTTCCCTGAATGAAGCTCTTAGGACTCTGTGGTCCAAGAGCCCCTATATTCTGGCTCAAATGCGAGCACAGTTTTGGTTTGAGGGAAGCACAGCAAACTCTCACCTGAGGAGCGTGTTCAGGGTTTATGCCATGTGTCCTGTGGCCCAGATAGATGTAGACCACTCCTTCATTCTCCAGCGGTGCCCCGACCGCCACATCAGACAGACTGTCTCCATTCAGGTCCTTTAGTGAAGCCACAGATGCAGAAAATCTGCCAGTGGTTGATTCACTCACATTCAGAGTCTTCTGACAACTCTACAAAGAGAGAGTTAAGAAAACATAATATTTATTGGCACATGACCAGCACCAGCACAAATTTCATGTAACGAATGTCACTGGGAACCTATTACAAAGACAATCGCTATTAAGTGATGCATGGGTGACAACTAGCAGCCTTCTGGTCCAAAATCTTAGTTAAATGTGTTTGTACTGCGAATATCATCATAACTGAATCTGTGTTATGATTGAGAAGCTCCAATGCATTTTTCAAGTATGCAGTTCAATATCGAGGCTTGTATCGTTTCTTGGACTTTTGAGTGATTTATGTGTGTGTGTTGGTGTTTAATGAGGGACTGAAACGTTGTGCAAAAGCTAGCATACTACTTTAAGAAATTACAAGTGCTAGAAAAACGTAAAAGTTTCTCCATTTAGGAACTTTTGGGGGAATTGCTGTTGTAAAATTATCCAGCTAACAGATGATAAAAATGACAGTATCACTGTTGTCGATGCTCTGAAGCTTTTAATCTTTACAAGTACACTGTGAAAATGACCATCATTTTAATGGCAAAAGAATGTAAAAATGCTACAGGTAAAAACCTATTAATATTATAATATCAATTGTATGGTGTATTAACATTTCAGGTAATGAAATACGATTTGAATGCAAATTTAAATTAAATCTATAAAACCCAATATGTTGCTACCATATCTTTAGTGGTAAAATTCTGGCAACTACAGCCAGCTTTTTACCGTCAATTTTACAGTTTTTTTTAATTTATTTTTTTTATCAGTGTATAGTCAGGGGTTTCATTTTCTCCCCCTAAACTGAACAGCACTCAGAGAATCATGAATCTGTGCGTACCTGTTCTGATAAAGTGTAGACGTACAGCCTCCCTTCAGCCCTCGGTTGAGACTGGTAAAATAATGGAGCTCCGACCAGCAGGAAATCTGAGTCTCCATCAGAGTCCACATCCAACACACTCAGAGACGCTCCGAAATATGAGCCAATCTGATGCCAGAAATCAACACATGACAACATTAAAATGTATCTTTATAACCTGATGTTCACAGATGAATTAGCAACACAACATGTTTTAGTAATAGTATGGTCACACTAGATTCTTGGACAATATGGGTTTCTCTAATCTGCTAAATGTGCATGTAAGGCATAAATGTGTAAATAAATAATATACATTAACTTCAAGAATTTCTGCAAAGCTGCTTTGTCAGCTCTTCAAGTCAAGTCTGCTTTATTGTCAATTTTTCTACATGTACAGCACATACATACAGAGAATTGAACTTATGTTACTCTCAGACCGTTTGTGAATACAGAGAACACTAACAAGTAGAGTATAAAAATACAGATAGATAAAGATTTAATATAAAATACAACTATACAAATAATGCAAGACATGTTATAAAACTAAAAACTAAAAATACAGTTAAATAAAACAGCACAATGCTCATGGCAGATAGAGTGCAAACCAGTGAAGTAAACAAACTTCAGATAAAATTATTATAAAATGACTGTAAGGCAAGGCAAGTTTATTTATATAGCACATTTCGTACACAATGGTAAATCATGAAAAAATAATAAAAATAAAACAAGCAATTTTAAAACTTTTAAAATGATAAAAACATTTAAAAACAGTTAGAAAATGATTTTACATTTTACATGAAAATGTAGTGCAATCAGTTCGGACATTGCACAGTGCTCATTCAATAAATGCACAGCTAAACAGATGAGTTTTAAGTCTAGATTTAAATGTGACTAGTGTTTTAGCACATCTGATCTCTTCTGGAAGCTGATTCCAGCTGCGGGCAGCATAGTAACTAAAGGCAGACTCCCCTTGTTTTGTGTGAACCCTTGGTATTTCTAACTGACTCGATCCTAGTGATCTGAATGCTCTGTTAGGTTTATATTCAGTGAGCATATCTGCAATATATTTCGGTCCTAGGTCATTTAGTGACTTATATACGAGTAAAAGTACTTTAAAATCAATCCTACATGTAACTGGAAGCCAGTGTAAGGACCTGAGGACTGGTGTGATATGCTCAGATTTTCTGGTTCTAGTCAGAATCCTGGCAGCAGCGTTCTGGATGAGCTGCAGCTGTCTAATGCTCTTTTTAGGAAGGCCGAAGTCTTGACTGGAAACAAAACATCTAATTCGTGCGATGTTTTTTAAATGATAGTATGCTGATTTAGTTACTGCTTTGACATGACTATTGAAACTAAGGTCTGTCTCCAGAATCACACCAAGATTCCCGACTTGATTTTTAGTTGTTTGACCCCTAGAGTCAAGGTATGCATTCACCTTGAACACTTCATCTTGGTTTCCAAATGCAATGACTTCAGTTTTTTCCCTGTTTAACTGAAGAAAGTTCTGGCACATCCAACTATTAATTTCATCAATGCATTGGCAGATGGAGTCAATGGGGCTGTAGTCATTTGGAGATAAGGCTAGGTAAATCTGGGTATCATCAGCATAGCTGTGATAGGCAATTTGGTTATTTCTCATTATTTGACTTAGTGGGATCATATACAGGCTAAACAAGAGCGGTGCAAGAATTGAGCCTTGTGGGACTCCGCATGTCATGGACGTCCACTTAGACTTATGCTCTCCTAGACTCACATAATAGCCTCTCCCTTCTAAGTATGATCTGAACCATTTGAGTACCATCCCAGAAAGCCCGACCCAGTTTTCCAGTCTCTGTAGAAGTATGTTATGATCGACAGTGTCAAACGCAGCACTGAGATCTAGCAATACCAGCACCAATATTTTGCCAGAGTCACAATTTAAGCGAATATCATTTATTATCTTAATGAGTGCTGTCTCTGTGCTGTGATGCGGTTGAAAACCAGATTAAAATTGTCCAGGTATCCATTTGAGTTTAAGTATTTGTTCAGCTGATTAAAAACAACCTTTTCTATTATTTTGCCTATAAAAGGAAGATTAGATTTTGGTCTAAAATTGCTCAAAATTGTGTTATCAAGATTGCTCTTTTCCAGGAGGGGCTTAACAACTGCAGTTTTTAGGGAGTTTAGAAATGTCCCAAAAAGAAGTGAGGTGTTCACCACTTCTAAAAGATCTGCTTCTAAGCATTAAGCACACTTTTGAAAAAAGATGTGGGAAGTGTGTCAAGACAACAGGCTGAGGATTTTAGGTGCTGCACTATGTCTTTCAGAATTTTGCTGTCAATTGCTTCAAAAATAGACATAGTATCAAAGGAGAACTGCCCCCCCAACTGAGCCTGGTTTCTCCCAAGGTTTTTTTCTCCATTCTGTCACCGATGGAGTTTCGGTTCCTTGCCGCTGTCGCCTCTGGCTTGCTTAGTTGGGGTCACTTCATCTACAGCGATATCATTGACTTGATTGCAAATAAATGCACAGACACTATTTAACTGAACAGAGATGACATCACTGAATTCAATGATGAACTGCCTTTAACTATCATTTTGCATTATTGAGACACTGTTTTCCTAATGAATGTTGTTCAGTGCTTGGACACAATGTATTTTGTTTAAAGCGCAATATAAATAAAGGTGATTGATTGATTGATTGATTGATATTTTGGCCGAATCTGTCTGACCTCTGCATTACTTGAGGATGTGCTAATATCCTTCCTGATATTGATGATCTTCTCAGAAAAGAAGGAAGCAAACTCATTGCATTTTCTGTCTGAGAGCATTTCACTGGGAGTATGACTTGGGGAGTTTGTCAGTCTCTCAACAGTGGCAAAAAGAGTGTGAGTGTTATTTAAGTTACTGTTTATAAGGTTTGAGAAGAAAGTCTGTCTAGCTGTGGCTAGTTTCACATTAAAATCATGAAGGCTGGTTTTATAGATGCTATAGTGAATTTCAAGTTTCGTCTTCCTCCACATCCGCTCGGCTTTTCTCCATTGTCTTTTCATAGTCTGAACTGCTGTTGATCTTCTCCAAACTGATTTCTGTCTGTTTGTTTTCTTACTGACTATTATTGGTGCAATATCATCAATAACATTCTTAACTTTTAAGTTGAAGGAATCAAGGAGAATATCAACAGAGTCTGCAGAAATGCTTGGTGTTAAAGATATAGAATCCAATAATAGCACACTTGTGTTCTCGTTTATGCATCTCCTTCTGACAGAGACAGATCTAGATTCAGTGGTAGCAGAGATCAGTATATCATAGAAAATACAGAAGTGATCAGATAGTGCTATGTTCTTAGTAACAATGGATGAAATGTTTAGACCCCTACTGATGATTAGATCCAGAGTGTGTCCACCTTTGTGTGTGGGTCCATGCACATGCTGAATCAGGTCAAAGGTGTTTAGAACCGTTATCTTTTCTTTTGTAGTTTTGTTGTCTGCATTATCTATGTGAATATTAAAATCCCCTGCTATTGCAAAACAGTCAAACTCTGTGGAAATCATTGATAACATTTCTGTGACCTCTTCAACAAAGGCTGGAGAGTATTTTGGAGGCCTGTAAATAATAATAAACAGAATGCGTGGGGCACCTTTCAGCACAATCCCTAGATATTCGAAAGACAAGTACTGACCAAATGACACTTGCTTGCAATGATAGACATCTTTAAATAGAGCAGCTACACCCCCACCTCTCCTAACAGTCCTGCAGACACTCATGTAAGTGAAGTTAGGAGGCGCTGCTTCATTTAGGATTGTTGCACTGCAGCTGTCTTCTAGCCATGTTTCATTTAGAAACATAAAATAAAAACGGCCTACGGCAGTGACATCAGATGCTAATACCATCATTCACGCTCTCACAGCGGTTATAGACAGCAAATTAGCCTGAGTCACGGAACAGATTGAGAAATTGGAAGCGTCTGTGACACAGACGATGCACAGCAAAATCCCCAGTGTTAATTTAACACTGAGTGTGGACTCATATAAACACTGAAGCAGTGTTAAAAGTAACACTGAAGCAGAGTTGAAGTTAATGAGATAATTAAGAAGTTAATTGAGTTATGATTGATCATTATTGAAGACACCTGATGTTAACAAGCAGAATCACCAACTGAGACAATCACAATTTGTGTGTCACCATTATAGTGGTCAATGTTTGCTTTAGTTGGGATCTTGGCTTGTAACTTTTTATTTTTAAAGTTTGTTTGTCAAACCAAGAGCAAAAATCATCGCGTGTTGATGATTATGTTTTAATGTGATCGTTGTTTGACATGAGTCACTGAACTCATTTACAGTCTTTTCTCAAAGTAAAATTTCCATTACTGATTGTCACAGCTTTGATTCCACAATGAAAAAATCTGTATTTTCTATACATTTTGTAGGTATTTCTTGCAAGTGATTCTGATTTTTTTTTATTAAAGAATTTTAATTTTAGGCACACACAGATAACAATAATCAACGTATGAATCTCAACAACGGTGACAAACAACATATTCAGATAAACAGACCAACTCTGAACATCACAAAACTAGATACAAAAAAATGAACATAAAAACAGCAAAAATAAAATATAGTTAGAATAAAAAGTTAAAAAGACAGTTCAGATCATAATTTATTCATGCCGCAATGCATGATGGGAGCCATGGATGCTTTTTTGATGGTCACCGTTGTTGTGATGCTCACGCTGATTCCTGATGTCTGTGTGTCTAAACAAAAGACTTCTTTTTTACGTCGAACTAACTATTAAAAACATGTCATACTATGTCAGAAATGCTGGGTTGCTTACTTCTCTTTTTCACTTAATTTATGTATGCAGTAAAGAAACCTAAACTCAGGCATTCAGGTAACTCTATAACAAATAGCTCAAACCACAATCAATGGCACACATGATTGCCTCTGCTGTGGTCTGTCTGTATGATATAATTCAGTCACCACAGCCACATAAAATCTAAAGATAATAACTGAAGGGTCAAGATCCCAACTAAAGCAAACACTGACCACTATAATGGTGACACACAAATTGTGATTTTCTCAGTTGGTGATTCTGCTTGTTAACATCAGGTGTCTTCAATAATGGCCAATCATAACTCAATTAACTTCTTAATTATCTCATTAACTTCAACTCTGCTTCAGTGTTACTTTTAACACTGCTTCAGTGTTTATATGAGTCCACACTCAGAGTGTTAAATTAACACTGGGGATTTTGCTGTGTAAATCTAAAAAGGAGTTACTGAGATGGATGGACCTCCCTTTATCACTGATTGGCAGGATTAATACAATAAAAATGAATCTATTACCCAAATTTATTTATTTATTCCAGTGTATACCACTGAAGGTTCCAATATTCTTTTTTAAGGAATTAGATAAATCACTTACTTCCTTCCTGAGGCACAAAAAAACACAGAGAGTCAAACTCCTTACATTACAGGCGCCTTATTCCAAAGGTGGCTTGAATCCCCCAAATTTTAAATTGTATTATTTGGCTGCACAACTTCGCGCTCTGTGGATGTGGTTTCACTGCAGAGCAGATGAAGTAAAACGGATGTCAATTGAACAACATGAACTACAGGACAATCCATTAATAATCGTACCATTTTTGGAATCTTAAAGGGACAATAAGTAACTTTTTAGGCATTTTATTATCTAAAATCAATATTTTTATTCATAAATATGCCCACAATGGTGTACAAATACCTATGCCAATGTTTAAACTAATCCTCGTAAATGAAGAATTTATTATCTTTATATACTTGGGACGGGTAGGTTGACGGAGGCTTCCATGTAGTTCCGCCATCTTGCAAAACTATAATAGCAGAGAGGGACAAAAAAGTACTAAGCCAACGCGTTTCCACAGCGCGTTTTCGGTCAGAGCCAGAAACGCAGGTGCAGAGCAGTGAGAGGCGCTTGAAACTGCACCGGCAAGTTTAAAAGTCTGGATTGCATTCTTATTATGGACCATACATATGCCGCGCCACAGGAGAAGAAAACATCATCGCCAAAACAGTCAAAAATAGAACGTAAAAGGAAACGTGACCGTAGATTACAGAAAACAAGAGTTAATGTCGGGGAAGCTTTTTCTAGGTGGAAAGAGCTAATGCTGGATAAAGATTTCAAAAGAGACGCTGAAGTGGCCAGTTTTCTTCTCGACAGGTAAGTCAGTGTTACAATCTATATTATAATATTTTTTTTATATCTAACAATGCATATAATTCAGAAAATATAACGAATAAATTAGACATAACTACTAATTACAATATTTCATGTTTTCCACAGTCAGTAATTCATACTGTAACATTCGTTTGTTAGTTGTCATGTTGCAGTTTGTTTGAAATAACACACCTGTTCACCTGAAGGAAAACTCGACGAAGTGCTATTAGAAGACATCCTGTCAAAGCTTTTTGGTACATATCGCCTACCGTAGATGCAACGCGCATTTGAAAAAGCGAGGCGCTGGAGAGCAAAATAAGTTTGAATGCAAAATACAATTTCACCAATAGATGGGAGTAATTCCTACTTACTGTCCCTTTAAAAGAAACTAAAAACAATCACTCAAAAACCAATAATTTCTTCTACATTTAACGCCTGGCAGCAATTACACGTATTAGTTGGACAAAACATAAAATTATTGGTAAATTCACCTCTCATGAACAATCCCAATATCCCAACAGCCTTAGCGGATGGAATTTTACAAAACTGGGTGAGAAAAGGAGTAAAAATTGTGGGGGGGATTACTGGGGATGTAACCTTACTAAAAGTGAACTCAAATATGAAACATTTTGTGTTACTAGCAGCAACAGCCCCCCCCCCCAAAAAAAAAAAACAAACATTGGGCTAACGAACTCGTGTCGTACTGCACACCAGAAAAAATTATACTTTCTATTAGAGGAAAACTAGATGACTTTGAACTTATTTGGACTCCTTTTCTGAACATCCTGACCCAACTTGATATGACCACAGACTAGATGTAAATCTATGTTTATTATTGTTTATCTCTATCTTTATGATTATTTAATATCTTGCTTTGTGGAGAGAGGGTTTTTTGTTTTGTTTTTTGCTGTTTTATTCCGTTGCTTTTCTGTTTTTTTGTGTGTTTTTGTAAAAAATTAAAACTATAAATAAAAATGTATAATAAGAAACATAAAATCCAGATTGTTTGTGGTTATAAAGTCATTGATTAGAAATGATTTATTTTGTAGTGAGCGAATGTTTAAAAATGCTAACTTGATGGCAGTGCTTTGTGTCTTTACATCAATCTTAGTTTGATGCATAATAGGCCTGTAGTGCACAAGAGCTTATTCAGACTGATTTAAAAAGACAATTAGCTCAGAGAGCAGTTATTTATTTAAACTGACTTAAGAGGTACTTGAATGAGGTAGTGAGCAGACCAATGCTGCACAAAGTGTTTGGTAAAGGTCAGAGTTTGTTAGTTGGAGGGGGAGTGGAAGGGCCTGGTGATGTTGTAGCTGAGAGGGGGAGGGGTTCAGAGTTCAGTGGTGCCTGGGGCAAAAGAGGGGGGGGGGGCAGCCTGATGAATTAAGCTGTCCTTCAGTCTGCTAGTCCTGGCCTGGAGACTCCACAGTCTCCTTCTTGATGGCAGCAGACTGAAGAAGCTGTGTGACGGGTGGGTGGCATCACCTGCGATGCAGGGGGCTTTGCAGAAAAGATGTGTTCCATAAATGTCCTGGAGGGAGGAGAGAGATTGAAGAGGAATGGGCTCAGCACACATCCTTGGGGGGCCCCAGTGTCCAGTGTGATGGTGCTGGATGTGTTGCTGCTGACCCGTACTGCCTGAGGTCTTCCAGTCAGAAAGTCCAACAGCCAGTAGCACAGCGAAGTGTTGAGCCCCAGCTGAATCAGTTTGTGAATGAGCTGTTTAGGGATGATTGTGTTGAATGCTGAACTGAAGTCTATGAACAGCATTCTGACGTCTTTTTTCTATATATGTGTGAGTGCTGAGTGGATGGCAGTTGAGATGGCATCATCGGTCAACCGGTTCGACCGATATGCAAACTGGAAGGGGTCCAGGGAGGGGGGGGGCAGACTTGATGTGGTGCATGACTAGCTGTTCAAAGCACTTCATGAGGATGGGAGTACAAGTGCAACTGGATGGTAGTCATTGAGGCAGGATGGAGACGGCTTCTTCGGAACTCGAATGATGGTGGTAGCTTTGAAGCATTTGGGGACGACAGCCTGACTAAGCGAGATGTTGAAAATATCTGTGAAGACATCAGTGAGTTTCAATGCACCATGTGTACTGTTTTGTTCCTCAAAGTGAGCAAAGAAGGTGTTCAGCTGGTTCAGCAGGGAGATGGTCCTGTCACAGGTCCCCGGTGGGGGCTAGTAGTCCATAATGGTCTTTATCTCTTGCTACATGCTTCGAGTATCTCTGCTGTCACCGAATTGATGGGTTATCCTCTTGGAGTACTGTCTCTTAGCCTCTCTGATGCCGTGGGATAGGTTGGCCATAGCTGTCCTCAGGCCCACCTCATCTCCAGCTCCAGCAGCATTCTGTGTCTTTGGGACTCTGAAAAGTGAAAGTCATGACATTTGCCAAGTATGGTTACCCATACTTGGAATTGGTGCTCTGCATTTAACCCATCCAAGTGCACACACAGAACAGTGAACACACACACACACTGTGAACACACACCCAGAGCAGTGGGCAGCCATTTATTCTCAAGTCATTGAAGGTGGAGCGAGAACTGTACATGCACTCCCCCCACCCACAATTCCTGCCGGCCCGGGACTCGAACTCACAACCTTTCGATTGGGAGTCCGATTCTCTAACCATTAGGCCACGACTTCCCATCTCTCTCTCAGTACACACCCAGGAATGTTGTCAGGACGAGGAGCTTTGCATGTGTTGAACCTGCTGAGGGACCTCCTCACACTGTCTGGGGACACCGTCATCACTTTGTTGCCGGGAGGAGGAGGAGGAGTCTTCTGTGCAGTGGTACTGTTTTGTTCCTCAAAGTGAGCGAAGAAGGTGTTCAGCTGGTTCAGCAGGGAGATGGTCCTGTCACAGGTCCCCGGTGGGGACTAGTAGTCCGTAATGGTCTTTATCTCTTGCTACATGCTTCGAGTATCTCTGCTGTCACCGAATTGATGGGCTATTCTCTTGGAGTACTGTCTTTTAGCCTCACTGATGCCGTGGGATAGGTTGGCCATAGCTGTCCTCAGGCCCACCTCATCTCCAGCTCCAGCAGCATTCTGTCTCTTTGGGACTCTGAAAAGTGAAAGTGAAAGTCATGACATTTGCCAAGTATGGTTACCCATACTCGGAATTGGTGCTCTGCATTTAACCCATCCAAGTGCACACACACAGCAGTGAGAAGTGAACACACCGTGAACACACACCCGGAGTAGTGGGCAGCTATAGATCCAGCGCCAGGGGAGAAACTGTAGAACCCCCTTGTCATCCACGGCTCCTGGTTGGCCCGGACAGTGATGACCTTTGTGATGGTTATATCATCAATAAACTTGTTGAAGTAAGCAGTGACAGCTTTGGAGTACTCTTGGAGGTCTGTGGTGTTATTGTGTGTTGCAGCCTGCTTAAACATATTCCAGTTAGTGGTGTCAAAACAGTCTTGAAGAGCCTCTGATGACCCTTCCGGACAAACTTCCAAGGTTTTAATTTAGCACAGTGGCTAAATTAACAAATAACCAGACGCCACCTGATTCAAATATTCCATCAGCGTTTAATAGTAATGACTTGAATTGATGC
Organism: Carassius auratus; assembly: GCF_003368295.1. Classification (NCBI taxonomy): domain Eukaryota; kingdom Metazoa; phylum Chordata; class Actinopteri; order Cypriniformes; family Cyprinidae; genus Carassius; species Carassius auratus. The sequence goes on from NW_020529001.1 coordinate 48,074, forward strand.
AGTCACACTATGAATATGAATTTCTTCACTGATAAAATAGATAACATTAGAAATACAATAGATGTAGTGTCTAATACTTCAGTTTCATCCATCGCACCCAAAGATAAACTGCAGTCTTTTACAACTATAGGACAGGAAGAGCTAAATAAACTTATCACTGCATCTAAACCAACAACATGTTTATTAGATCCTGTACCCACTAAATTACTGAAAGAGCTGTTACCTGTAGCCGAAGAACAGCTTCTCAATATTATTAACTCATCGTTATATTTAGGTCACATCCCAAAACCATTTAAGCTTGCGGTTATTAGGCCTCTTATTAAGAAACCACAACTAGATCCTAGTGAACTGGCAAATTATAGACCTATTTTAAATCTTCTTTTATATCTATTTTTTTATATCTATCAAGTTTTGAAAAAGTTGTGTCTGCTCAATTGAGCACCTTCCTGCATAAAAATTATCTGCTTGAAGAATTTCAGTCAGGTTTCAGGCCCCACCATAGCACAGAAACTGCACTTGTTAAAATTACAAATGACCTGCTTCTTGCATCAGATCAAGGCTGCATCTCATTGCTAGTTTTACTTGATTTTAGTGCTGCGTTCGACACCATAGATCATAACATACTCATAGATCAATTGCAAAAATATACATGTATTCAAGGGCAGGCTCTAAGATGGTTTACATCCTACCTGTCCGATCGCTACCATTTTGTTTATTTAAATAAGAATAAGTCATCTCATTTATCATCAGTAAAATATGGAGTGCCACAAGGATCCATCCTAGTTCCCCTTCTATTTTCAATATACATGTTGCCACATGGTAATATTATTAGAAAATACGGGATTAGTTTCCACTGTTATGCTGATAATACTCAATTATATGTGACCCGTCACGGAAACCAGTGACACAAGTCGGCAGCACAACTTTCGAACAAAATGAGAAAGAAGCATTTTATTTCAAAATTGGTGATTTTCGTTTTTTGCAGAATCTGTTAGTTGATATCAAAAAGAAGCCTCTCCGTGTTTGAGATAGCAATATTGGTATATTTAAAAGCGTACATTTTGGGTTGAAATCAGGTAGTTTGTCGGAGATTCTAGCGCGCAGTAGGGGTGTTTCATTGTCTGTCTGTATTTCCATACTGGATAAGCCGACTTTTGTTTCTTTTGTTATTGCCCCCGCCCTCCGAGGGAAGCGTGGCTACTTAGTATGCAGCGCTCTGGCTGGCTGTAGCGAACAAGCGCTCACTGATTCTGAAGACGATCTGAGCGAAGATGAAAGCGCCATAATAAGACTGTATAATATGCCTAATCTACAACTGAGCGAAGATGACGACGAGGAAGAATGTATTGGACTGGCGTCAGACGAGTTGGACCGTAAGATATCAGAGACTTTATCGATAGTAACATTTGATGGGGATAAAGACAAAAAAAAAATCCGTAACATTTAGAGGCAAACAGACGCACAGTGCAAACTTCGGAGATTTACATCCACAAAGAAGACCCCAACAAAGAGAAAGTGTGCCCGAACGACTTTTCATTGAAGGCATCGATATCTGCAAGAATACTTTCTGTTTCTTATGGGGTGAGTTTCCATAAACATCAAAGTTTGTCGTTTTGTGTTCATTCTAAGAACACACGTTATCTCATGTTTAGTCCATGTTTAGACCTTCCCATATCTACCTATTGTTATTAGCTAGCTCATCGGTTATCACAGAATCCTGTTAAAAAAGTCCTAATGCTACACAATGAAATCAATTCACTAAGTTTTATGTAGAAAACCAGCAAATAACAAATACAATTAGCATCAATATGTACTTTTTGTTTACATAAACATTAAAATAATAACATTAAAAATGATGGCCACATTTGAAAGATTAAAGATTTTTTATAAAAAGATAAAACTCACATATTTCAGCCTCTAAATCATTTTGTATAAAAGTCAAAAAAGATAAATTACTGACATTTACAATGCACATTCTCCTTTATTATTAATAGTATGCGGTCCGATTTTTCCCGTTGTGTCTGTCGTTGCTATGAAGGGGGTTTTTGAGCTTTTTTAAAAAAAAAAGCTCAAACTTTGAGCAAAAAAAAAAAGCTTTAACTTCTCCAAATATTATCAGATTTCCATGTGTTACACATCGTTGGAAAGCTTGGAGACTACACTTTCAGAATCTGTGAATAACTCAAAATGCCCCAGAACCGACTTGTGTCCCTACTTTCCGTGATTGGTCACATATATATCATCGAGACCAGATGAAACTTATAATTTATCTAAGATAAGTGTGTTAAAAATGTAAAAGATTGGATGACCAATAATTTTCTCCTATTAAATTCAGATAAAACAGAAATATTAATTATTGTACTAAAAAAAAAACAGTACACAGAATCTAGTAGACTACAGCTTGCAACTAGACGGATGTACTGTTACTTCCTCTACAGTCAGAAATCTGGGTGTTATATTAGACAGCAACTTGTCTTTTGAAAATCATATTTCACATGTTACAAAAACTGCATTCTTCCTTCTTAGAAACATTGCCAAGCTATGAAACATGTTATCTGTTTCTGATGCAGAAAAGCTAGTTCATGCATTCATGACCTCTAGACTGGACTATTGTAATACACTTCTAGGTGGTTGTTCTGCTTCTTCAATAAACAAGCTACAGGTCGTCCAAAATGCAGCAGCTAGAGTCCTTACCAGATCAAGAAAATATTATCATATTACCCCAATTTTACAGTCTCTGCACTGGCTACCTATTAAGTTCCCTATCAGTTACAAATTATCATTACTTACCTATAAGGCCCTAACTAGCCTTCTACCACGCTACAACCCATCACGCACCCTAAGGTCACAAAACACTGGACTTTTGGTAGTTCCTAGGATAGCAAAGTTCACTAAAGGAGGCAGAGCTTTCTCACATTTGGCTCCCAAACTCTGGAATAGCCTTCCTGATAATGTTCGTGGTTCAGACACACTCTCTCTGTTTAAATCTAGATTAAAATCTCTTTCTCCAAGCATTCAAATAATGCATCTCATAAATTTTGACTGAAGTTGCATCTGATCAAATGCACATTCTTACTCTTTATCTTTGGTTAAACTAATTAAATTTACTAATTATGCCTCTATTTGTTTCTCTGTTTCTGCTGGATCTTCATCCCGTGGTAACTAGGATTTACACAAGCTCCAGTCTGGATCCAGAACACCTGAGAAGAGATGATGCTGACCCTCAGAGGACCTCAGATGATGCTAACCCTGAATCAACAACAGAACTAACAAATATTGTTACAAGTGTGACTGAATCATATTATAATTATTAATTAATAATATTAATAATGTTCATCGCCTGGTTGATTACGTCTTGTATAAATTTTTCTTAAAAATCCTGTCATACGCACACAAACTGACAGTCACCACTTATAAGCTACGATTAAATATTGTAGAAACATAATTCTCTGTTCTCTAATTCTCTAACGTTGCTTTGTAATGATTTGTATTGTAAAAAGCGCTATACTGTACAAATAAACTTGAATTTAATTGAATTGTATTTGTTTCTTAACTGGTTTGGCGACATGACAGTGATGTGGTCTGAGGCACCAAAGTTGGGGAGGGAAGGCCTTTGTAAGCTCCTCTCTGGGTGGTGTAAACAAAGACCAGAATGTTTTACCCGTGTTGGAAAGTCAGTGTGATGGTGTATTTTTCCTTCCTCTCACACCGCTTATGTTGACTCCTCTGTGGGCGAGATGCAGCAGTGGGGGTCGGTGATGGTGAAGGCCTCCGGAGCAGACTCTTCCGTGTGCGTGTAATTTAACTCTAAAAATGTGGTTTTGCTGACATCGAGCAGAAACTCATGACGGAATCTGAACTTAAAGACAGGTAGACGCGATGAAGTCGTACAAAAACACTGCGACTCACAAGACCAAAAAACATGAACTTCCGTTTTTTTCACTACCAGAGGTTATTCTCCACCACATAGACTCTCACACTACACAGACTGTTTCACTCACCCTGGACTCCATTTCCCATAATCCTCTGCCTGTACACATCATCAATTGCAATCCCCTGTCTTTCATCAGATCTCATCATCAGTTCACAGCTGTCTCACATTAGAAGGACTTTAAAAGTAGCACACACACACTGTCTGACTTTGCTGGTGACTGAATGCTTATCCTCCCATTGTCTTGCCTTCCATGTTTCCTGGTTTCTGTGTTATTGTGTTTTGATTTTGGACTTGCCCTTGTATTCCCACTTTGTCCTCACGACTCCTCTAATGTTACAGTGAAAGTGTTATTCGTATTTATAACTTACGTTTTAAATAATTTATAATTTACAGTAAAAAAAATGTTTTTTTAATTATTATAAGAATTAAAAAGAGCAACATAAAAATAGCAACTGAAAAATAAATAATATGCAATCTGTAATTACATAAGCACATACTCCACAATCAAGCTTGTATTATATTTAATTATTGGATGTTTAATAGCTTAAACCTGCCTCCCAAATGAAGAGGGTCATCAGAGAGAGAGAGACGGAGGAGAAGAGAGACAGGCAAAATTGTGAAAAAACTGAAGAAATGTAGGGGAAAATGTGATTTCAGTTTCTTTAGGTTTGTTTAAAACTGAGTATATTTGCTATTGAACTTCTAATATACAGTTATCTCACAGTATGTATTAACATTGAGTCCCTCTGAGTTAAACTGAGTACTCAGACTTGAGTGACAGGAGCCCCCATCTGTGGGTTGTTCCTCCTAAAAATATTATTAAAAACCATGTTGTGCATTGTAAATAATTTTTATTATTTATACTTTTAATACTTATGTAAGTAGTAAAACAACACAAATGGGGCAAAAATGCATTTTAAGTTTAGAAAGATTTCACTCTCCCCCTCCCTTGCCACAGCGCTTTGGTCCACATGCCTGCTTTGCTCTTTTACATCACCTACACACACACACACACAAGTGGTTTGTATGGGTGTGAGCCCAAACAAACCATGTTTCGAGGGGTCCCTCGCGTTTCGGGGGATAAAATACACATATTGGGGTTGCTTCAACCTGCTGTGAGGCCATGAAAAACAGCCTGTGGCAGCAGTGAAAAAAAAAGCCCAATCCAAAGGAAAAAACTGCGGACTTCGTAAAACATTTTGAGGGATAGTAATTTCTACAACGTACTCTAGCGCTGTCACGTTGCAATCACAACAGCTTGACATTGTCTGATTTGGCATGGTCTCCCGCTGCACTAATATTAGTACAGCTTTCCTCTGTGTATACATATCCTTACCATAACCTTACCATATCCTTACCTATCCTTACATATCCTAAGTACAATTTTACCTTATTTAAGTGTACCCTTCAAAAATTGCTTTTGAAAAATGTTTGTTTATCTTACTTCTTCTAAACTGTTGTATACATGAACACATTACTCCAATTCTCAACTAAAGTTAACTACAGTTAGCTTGGTGTTTGTTGTAAATGTGCTATACAGATGAATGAACTTGAACTTGATAAGTGGTTGTTAGGCTGTTCCTAGTTTTTGCAAGGGTATTTCTGAGTGGTTGCTTCTCAGTGGACTGTATGTTTTGCTGATCTCACCGGTGGAGAGAGATAATGTTGTGTCTGAGGGTTTTTCACTGACTTGTTCTCCGTTGATGTTGCTCGTCACTGTCCATGTGCTTTCAGTCTTGGTGAAGAGGGTCACCAGACCCCTGTGTTCGGCCCGTGGTGCTCCAGAGAACAGAAGAGAGACGCCGCGTCTCATTCCCAGCACAGTAGAGTAACCTGAACACCATCAGCATCATTAAAACACACACACACTCTTTACATCACACAAGAACAAACAAGAACCCCAACATACCCATGTACGAGTCTTTATTTACAGCCGGATCAATGATCTCTGTCTGTCTGAATTCAGATCCTGATCCTGTCACTTCATACAGAGCTCCACACCAGTCATTCACTCCGACCGAACCCACGATCACAGAGTCCTGAAACAAACACTGCAGTCTCAGCACTGACATATTACACACAATAACGGAGAGCAGAGAAAACAACTCATCTGATCTGATTGTCTGTGTGCGCAGGTTTATATCTGTCCATCTGTTCTCACAGGACAAACACAGCTACAGTGAGAGATAGTCACTGGATCTCATAACGCTAGCAAGGTTAGTGGCATCTAATCTTTGAAAGATGCTTATAGTTTGAACTGTGATGCTTAACAGCAAATAAACTAATCAGTTTCTCTTGACTGGCTTTACTTCAGGGCCCCAATTAAATATCAAATAGTGACATTACATTGATTACCCTATTATAAGTATATAAGTACAAGAAATTGCGTTGAGCACAAATCTTGAGTGCATCTCAGTCAGCTCCCTAGAGCACTGACGGGCAGTCTGACATTTCCAGGACTCTCCCAGTGTCAAAACTGATCCAACTGATCCTACAGTCAATTACTACAGTTCCCACAATCCACTGCAAAAAACAGGGAGCTTTGCCACTTACTATGTTCTCTTTTGACAGATGGCAATATTTTGAGATGTGAATAATGGAGATGTTGTTAAAAAGTCACCATCATTAATTATGTGACCAATGAGCTGCCACCCAGTTAAGGTATATAAGTCGGTTGGTTCTGCCTCTTGCAGTGTGTCATGGTTTTGGACTACTGAGGTAGGTGTTTGTAGCTGCTTAGTTTTGCCGTCTGGTTGGAGTGTTATTTAGTGATTTGTGTGATCTCTACTTTAGTGTGGTGTAAGGCTGCTATGAAATACTGTCTGCGGTGTGCTGTTTGCTCTCAGTTAAGTTAATGATGTACGGGAAGCTGAGGGGAAGTTTGGATTTAGTTTAATGTGAGTTTAGTGTTTCAGTGTGGTGTGCCTTCATAGCTCCCACTGATTGTTGCTCCGCAGAATAACGTAGCACAGGTTGCTTTATTCTTTTAAAGAAGAGTCTATGAAGAGGTTGTCATGATCCTTGGATCTGTTGTCATGAGCATTGCACCATCGTATTATTAGCGGGTATGTACACTGCTCTAACAGCCAAATAACGTTGCATGTTTTATTGCAGTTGTAATTGTGTGTTTTGGAATAGGTTGAGTGGGAGCAGTAACACTGCTTGTTTCCTATTCTGCTTTGGTTTAGCCACGCTGCTGCTTTTGGAGTTTAATTATGTCCACATGTAGCATCTTAGTGGGCTTGATGTTTGTTTGTTTGTTATTTGCCTTGTGAACTTTAAAAATGTGACTTCTTTTTGCTTTTTCTAATGTGATGTTTCTTTTGCTTGTAGGAGCAGAGTGCTTCCAGAAGCAGCCTGGGTTTTGACAGCACTATGGACATTATTGCACTTGGGGTGGCCATTTAGTTTGCATGTCACTATTGCTGTGTTCCTATTTGCAGTGAATTTTGTGGGTGTGATTCTGATTGGTTAGTGTTTGTTTGTTTTTTTGACCTATGATATTGGTATGTGCTAGCTATGGATTTGAAATTTAATGTTGACCAATTCTTTTCAGCTTTAAGTTGTTTGTATGGAGATTCACGCCTCTTGCTCTTCATGTGGAACATATTTGCTTGTCCTTATTTGGGTTATTTTCCCTGGTATTTCAGGGTGGCGTAGTCACTACAACACTGGTGCGCTTGCTACAGATGGGACGGGAAAGATTTTAGTGTGTCAAGACTCCTATGTCAGTCTGTATCTTACACAAAGCATCTTATGACTTCAGAAGATATATTGCAGGAGCATTCATGTCCTATATTGGAGCTTGGCCACTGGTCACTGAGGAGTGCTTTCACTGAACAGAAAAGAGCTGCATAGAAATTCTGAATATTACATTTACATTTAGTCCTTTAGCAGATGCTTTTATCCAAAGCGACAAACGAGGACAGTGCACATAACAAAGGCTTTTAAATAATATAATAAATAAAAAGAAAACAGATAGAATAGAAAAGAAAAAGAATAGAGAAAGCTAGTGTTAGAGGTCTTTTTTTATAATTTAATAATAAATGAAAAGGAAATAGAATACAAAAAAATCGGAAAGGTAGTTAGATTTTTTTTTTTTTTTTAAAGAATCAGAATTAGAATAGTGAGTGTTAAAGTTCGAGGGTCAAATAAAGATGGAAGAGATGTGTTTTAAGCTGATTCTTGAAGATGGCTAAGGACTCAGCTGCTTGGATTGAGTTGGGGAGGTCATTCCACCAGAAGGGAACATTTCATTTAAAAGTCTGTGAAAGTGACTTTGTGCTTCTTTGGGATGAACAATCAAGCGACGTTCACTTGCAGAACACAAGCTTCTAGAGGCACAGAAGTCTGAAGTAATGAATTTAGGTAAATGGGTGCAGAGCCAGTGGTAGTTTTGTAGGCAAACATCAATGCCTTGAATTTTATACTAGCAGCTATTGGAAGCCAGTGCAAACTGATAAACAGAGGTGTGACGTGTATTCGTTTTGGCTCATTAAAAATTAATCTTGCTGCTGCATATAAATATTAAAATATTAAAACAACAGGTTTGGAATATACTTTATGAACAACCATTTATCTCTCACCTGCTGGTAGACGACACTGAATCCACTCTGTGATAACTCTCTCTGTCTGTCTCTGCCTTGAGCATCCTTTGACCCTGAAACACAGAAGGAAAACTCTTACAATCATCTGTGGGTTCTTCAACTGCTACTTCTGTTTAAAACTTCTATTTAGGGTCCATTTTCTGTACATGTACATTTTACCTGTAATATTGTAGATCTTTTTTTGCAGGTTGTCAAGAAGTCCTTTTAGTCCACTGTAGTCTTTAATGTAGAAGGTGTTGTTCTGTTTTGGTTCTGATGCCAGCTGAGTGAGTCCAGTTAAATCAACGTTTCCAACCTGAAAAACAGTGTGTAGTGTGTCATTTCTGTGTGACTAGTGAACATATCTGAACATACAGAATAAATGACATGCTTGAGCTTTAGAGAAACACACCCCGATGACATAACGGAGGATATTCTGCTCATCACATTTCTTGAGGACATTATCATCATCGTTATCACTGGGGTCTCCATCTGTGATGATCACCAGAGCTTTCTGAGCATTGGGATCGGCTCCAGACGACACTCTATTCAGCAGATCCTTTCTGATGACATAATAAATCATAAATCATAACAGATTTCAGCCTCAGTGTCAAGAAAGGTTTTTTTACTTCTAATTTAAAGAATGACAAAAGGCAACTTCAGAAACGGTGTTTAACAGTCCAGAAACTACAGCATGAACCATGATTTATTTTCATCTTAAGAATCAAGACTATCAAAGTGTAATTCAGTGAATGCTCATAATCATATGAAGGTTTCACTCACAGAACGTAGTTGATTGCTTTATATGTGTATGTGAGAGATTTCATGTGTTTCTCTTTCATGAGTTTCTCTTCAGCGGAGCCATCCTGATAATTGTTGAAGTCAAACACAGTTCGTACTTGTCCTGAAAACTGGACAGCAGCAAACTGACAACAAACAACAACATTATCATCATTAGACGTCGTGTTCACACCTCATTACACACGTTTATAATAATGACATTCACGTGCTGATTCTGCTGGTTATTGAACAGATTTTGATGGATTGTTTTACCTTTATGGATGAGTCTGAAAGTTTTTTCATAACATCTTTAATGAATTTTTTGTTCATGTCAAACTCGTGTGCTTTCATGCTGCTGGATCCATCAAAGAGAAACACCAGATTGACTTCTCTCTTGGTGCATTCTGCAGAAACACCACAACATACACAAACTCTGCTGTTACTTCAAATATAACAAGTGTAACATAATATCATCTATTTCATCTTTAATTTAGTTATCAACTAATATATCTCCAAATGAAGTGAAATAGAGCAACACAGGGTTTACAGTGTTAGAGTCTGAGATGGTTAAACTGAATGAAGTCTTGGTTTGTGTGAGACTCATCAGACCTTGGTAAGCAGCGGTGAAGTTAGAGACGGTCTGTAAGCTGCTGTTGAACTGATAGCAAACACCGTTCAGATACGAGTTTCCATCACACTCATGAGGAACATAAGGACTGCAGCTCTGAGGAAGAGACACACATCATTAACATCTCATGAAGGAGGTCTGACTGTCAGAGACTCTGAACTTACAGTGAGAGCAGCAGAAGACACAGCAGCAGACATGCCGAAGAAGAGGACGCTCTCTGAACCTGTCGCACCTGAGAGAGAGGGACGAGAAAACACGAGAAAAGACCAGCTCGATCATTTAGACAAACCCATAGAATTACCTGAACTGACAGAGAAGATGAAATCCCTCAAAAATAAGAAATCAAGTGGCTTAGATGGAATTTCTAATGAAATGCTGAAACACAGCAGCCCCAAACTGAGACTTGCTATCCTAACATTATTCAATCTCTTATTAAAATCTGGACACTTTCCTGAGATCTGGAAAGAGAACGTGATAACCCCAATTTTTAAACAAGATGAGAAGTATGACCCAAATAATTATAGAGGCATCACAGTGAGCAGTAACCTCGGAAAACTATTCTGCTCCATCATCAATGACAGATTAATTCAGTTCATCCAAGAACACAAGATTTTAAACAATTGTCAAATTGGATTTATGCCAAAACAGAGAACTTCAAATCATATTTACACACTCCACACACTCATAGACAAATATGTTCATCAAACAAAACAAGGAAAAATATTTGGCTGCTTCATTGATTTTAAAAAAGCCTTTGATTCAGTATGGCACAATGGACTTTTTCTAAAACTGATTCAAAGCGGAATAGGAGGAAAGACATATGACATCATAAAGGACATATACAACGGGAACAAATGCTGTGTCAAGATCAACGACAGACGGACTGATTATTTCAGTCAGAACAGAGGAGTGCATCAAGGCTGTAGCCTCAGCCCGACTCTGTTTAATATCTATATTAATGAACTGGCATCAGCACTTGAGAAGTCCCCTTGTCCTGGTCTGACCCTCGAGGGCAGAGAAATCAAATGTCTCCTGTACGCTGACGATCTTCTGCTCTTGTCACCTCATGAAGAGGGGCTACACCAAAGCCTCTCGCTATTAGAAGATTACAGTAGAGACTGGGCCTTACCAATCAACATGGAGAAATCCAAAATTATCATCTTTCAGAAAAAGCCTCGCCTTACTGACAAAAAATATAGTTTTACAATCGGGGGAACACTTCTTAATCATGTGACGTGTTATAATTATTTGGGTCTCACTATCTCAGCTTCTGGTCAATTTGACCTGGCAATAAAACATCTGACTGATAAGGCACGCAGGGCTTATTACACTATTAGGAAATCTTTGTTCAAATTCAACCCACCTATTAAATTATGGCTAAAAATCTTCGACAGCATCATCAAACCAATTCTTCTATACGGTTGTGAGATCTGGGGCCCCAAATTTAAATTAAATTACACATCTTGGGATAAAAGACCCACTGAAATGTTCCACCTGGAGTTCTGCAAGAACATCCTGGGACTTGACAGAAACGCCCCTAGTCTCGGCTGCAGGGCAGAACTGGGCAGATTCCCTCTTCTAGCAGAAATCCAGAAGAGAACAGCCAAGTTCTGGTTCCATCTATCAGACACACGGACAGATGATTACCATCACTGCGCTCTTATGTACAGGACAGGACACCCAGAGAGTGACCCCATGCACCATTTAGTGGAAAAACACCAACTCAGCTCAACCATTCAATTAAGACACGCAAAAGTTAAAGGAATTGGAAAACTAACCCAGGAAGAATACATCCATGATTGGCAGATCAAAGTAGAACAAATTAATAAATTAAAATACTTCTATAGATTAAAGACTAGCTATCAATTGGCACCTTACTTGATCAAAATTAAGGACTATAGTAAGAGAAAGCTCCTGACGAAGTATCGTCTGAGTGATCACCGTCTGTGTGTGGAGACGGGCCGACACAAACACAGCTGGAGAGAGAGAGAGTGTGTGTGTGTGTGTGTGTGGAGACGGGCCGACACAAACACAGCTGGAGAGAGAGAGAGCTCCGGCTGTGTCCTCACTGCACAGAGTGTGTGTGTGTGTGTGTGTGTGTGTGTGTGTGTGTGGAGAGAGAGAGAGAGCTCCGACTGTGTCCTCACTGCACAGAGTGTGTGTGTGTGTGTGTGTGTGTGTGTGTGTGTGGAGAGAGAGAGGGCTCCGACTGTGTCCTCACTGCACAGAGAGTGTGTGTGTGTGTGTGTGTGTGTGTGTGTGTGGAGAGAGAGAGAGCTCCGACTGTGTCCTCACTGCACAGAGGGACTCGTAGAGGACGAGCTGCACTTCCTCACACACTGCACTAAATATGAACACATTAGAGACCACTACTTTACCCTAATAGCTCAAATTGTGCCTGAATTCAGGCAAGCAAGCGACATAGACAAACTCAGTTATATTTTGGGAGAGAAAGAGAAGTGTGTCCAGCTCGCAGCGCAGTATGTGTCCTCCTGTCACATCATGAGGGACAAAAACTAAACTCCTGTTCTTCAGCAATGCTCTCTGTAAATATTTACCCTGTATCCACTATTTTTTTTTTGTGATTATATATGTACAATATTGACATGAATAGGTTTTTTTTTTTTTTTATAATTATTATTATTATTATTTTTTTTTTTTTTTATATCTACATATCTGTACATCTATATATCTGTATAACTTGTTCACTGTTTATTGCTTTGGCAACATTGTGCTGTTTCACAGTCATGCCAATAAAGCTCATTTGAATTGAATTGAATTGAATTGATATGTATCAGCCTGTCACAAACTGAGACTGTCAGCCAGTGGACAAAACTGAAGCAAGAGCATTTCTTACATGTACTGTATTTATTTTATTTTATTTTTATTTTTTTGTTATTTGTTGTTGTCTTTTACTTGTTTCTCGTTTGAAGAAAAAAAAGGAGAAAGTATACATATACTTAATTATTTTACGAATCTGTTTTTGTTTTATGTATTATATAATTGTTTATTCCTTTTTCATGTAATGTACAATGCTTTGGCAATACTGTGCAAGTCATGCCAGTAAAGCTCATTTGAATTTGAATTTGAATTTGAGAGAGAGAGAGGCAGAGAGAGAGGGTGAGAGAGAGAGAGAGAGAGAGAGGCTTAACAAACCTTTATTTTATCACAATTATTTCATCAAAAATTACACTAAAATACAGAAACCATCGCATTATAAACTTTCTCTACATTAAAAATATAAAATCAGCACTTCATCTACAATTTCACACAAAACTTTTCCCACAGTCCAAACAGTTGAAAATTCTAACACATTATTTACCATTTTAAAATATGAAAACTCGACTTTAATTCGAGCGGCAACCAACCCTTTCAGAACACACTCTGCATCGACTGAACCAGTTCCCAATAATTTGTTCTTCCTTGTTTTCCATATTGCTAACTTTGCTGATCCCAATAAATAATTTAATAAACACAATTTTCTTAGTTCTTGATAATTATATTTCAAACTGCTAATAAAAATTTTATAAGAAAATTCTACACCAAAGCCTTCAAACCAACTTTTTAAAATACGAAAAAGACCTCCTAACCTCTTACATTGAATAAATAAATGATCCACAGTTTCTTCTATTCCACAGAAAGGACAATTTTTCCCAACTTCTGAATTCAGGTGCGCCACGTGTCTGTTTGTAGCTATGATACCATGAATTAGCCGTCACTGTAAATCTGCTGTACGTTTCTCTATAGGAGATTTGTACAGAGATCTCCAGCAGCCTCCAAAGTCTGGCCCAAACAATTCTGACCACCTCCAAGTCTTGACTTTTTCCAGAACACGCCAGTGATACATTTTGACACACACAGAATAAAGTGCTTTTTTACTAATGTACTGAAACACACCCAATTCAGGTGTTTTAAAAGACAAAATCATGCCGCTATCTTCCTTAAACTCCTCCAATGCCGCTGCAGACACAGAAATCAATGGAAACGCACAGTTTTTCTCCTCCTCTTGCACTTGAAGTCCTAACGCTTCTCTGCAGACTCCTGGTAAAGCTGCCTTCACTTCTGTCAGCACCTGAGACACAACACGCCTAGAATGTATTCCAGTGTTCTTTTGCAATGTTTCCTCAGTTTTCCATCCGTTTGCATCTCTGAGATTCTTAACTTTAGTACATCCAGCTCTAATCAGACAGTTCCTCAAACTTTCTGAAGACAAACATTTGGCCTGAATAAATGGATTATGAAGCAACGGTTCCTCCAGAATCCATTCTTGTAAATGTTCAACTCCTCTGCTTACAGAAAAAGTCATTTTCCATGCTTGTAGCATGGAGCGATAGAAAGAAGTCAGATTGCACAAATCCAGTTCATTAGTTTGAATTAAAAACAACTGCTTATCGTATCCAAGACATGATGTACTCGCTACATTACTCCACTCGATGTCTTCTACATACAACAGTCTCTGTAAAGCTTGTAAACGAAAAGTGTTGATCCGACTTCTGATGTCCACAAGGCCTTGTCCTCCTTCTTGGGTTGACAAATACAGAGCAGGCCCAGGAATCCAGTGCTGGCCTGACCAGAAGAAATCCACCAACTTTCTTTGTATATCCTTGATCAATTTATCAGGTGGCTCTAGCACATTCAGCTTGTGCCACAGCATGGATGCAGCCAAATTGTTTATGACCAGGACTCTACCCCTATAGGATAGTTCAGGTAATAGCCAATTCCATTTAGACAACTTAGCTAACACCTTATTCAGCATCCCTTCCCAGTTCTTTTTTCTATAATTTTCTGAACCCAAGAAGACTCCTAAGACTTTAATGCCTTCTGTACCCCACTTCAATCCACCTGGAATGCGAGGTATCCCACCATTCCTCCATTCACCCATAATAAGCCCCTCACTTTTTCCCCAGTTCACTTTTGCAGAAGAAGCCTCTTCAAATAGAGTTAGACTCTTACAAATGTCTTGAATATCTTCTTGACCAGTTACAAACACAGTTATATCATCTGCATATGCGGACACAGAACATTTAACATTTTCTGCAACATAAAAACCTTTCAAATTACTTCTTAAATGACATAATAGAGGTTCAATTACTAAGCTATATAACTGCCCTGAAAGAGGACACCCCTGTCTAATGCCTCTTTTAACAGCTACTGGGCTACTCAATCCCCCACCTCCTGTCTTGATTAAAACAGATGCATTATTATACAACAACTTTATCCAAGCAACAATATTATTCCCAAAGCCAAAAGCTTCTAAAACCTCAAAAAAATATGTATGTCCCACACGATCAAAGGCTTTTTCCTGATCAATAGATAAAAACCCGACATCACAATTATTATTCATCGAAAAATCTATAACATCTCTCATTAAAAACTAATTATGAGTGAAGTGAAGTGACATTCAGCCAAGTATGGTGACCCATACTCAGAATTTGTGCTCTGCATTTAACCCATCCGAAATGCACACACACAGAGCAGTGAACACACACACACACACACACTGTGAGCACACACCCGGAGCAGTGGGCAGCCATTTATGCTGCGGCGCCCGGGGAGCAGTTGGGGGTTCGATGCCTTGCTCAAGGGCACCTAAGTCGTGGTATTGAAGGTGGAGAGAGAGCTGTTCATGCACTACCCCCACTCACAATTCCGTCCGGCCCGAGACTAGAACCCACAACCCTTCGATTGGGAGTCCAACCCTCTAACCATTAGGCCACGACTTCCCCTGAATTATCCATGATTGTACGACCTGGAATACAATATGTTTGTTCCTTCTTCACCACACTATGTAAATATTTCTTTAGCCTATTAGCTAAACATTTAGATATTATTTTATAATCTAAACACATTAAAGAAACTGGTCTCCAATTTTTTAACAAACCCAGATCTCCTTTTTTTGGAATTAGAGATAACACCGCCCTTTGACAGCTACTTGGAAGTATTCCTCTCACAAAACATTCACAAACTACTTCATGAAAGTCTCTGCCTAAAATGCTCCAAAAGTTCTTGTAAAATTCGGCTGGTAGGCCATCAATTCCTGGTGCTCGACTTGTAGAGAGTTGTTGAACCGCTTCAGAGAGTTCATTAAACGAAATCATCTGTTCAAGCTCATCTTTATCCATATCATTCAGCTTAGGTAACCCTTGCAACAGTTGATCCATACTTCCAGAAACACAGTCAGTAGGTCCATATAAATCAGTGTAAAAGTCCATAGCCATTTTTCGAATTTCCAATGGATTTGAAGTCAATGTCCCATTCTCACGACGCAAACAATGCAAAACTTTCTCTTGTGCAACTTTTCTTTCTAAATTAAAAAAATAAGAAGTAGGAGCATCAGTTTCTTTAATAGACATTATTCTTGCTCTAATCAAAGCACCCTTTACTCTTTCCTCCAAAAAAAACTTCAAATCCATTTTCTTATTCTTTAATTCCTTAATTAGTCCTTCATTATTAACATCAATCAACTGTTCCATATCATAAAGATCATTCTCCAATTGCTTTATTTTCCTTTTTATATGCACCGTTGAATTATAAGAATATTGCTGACAAAACACCCTGATCTGTGTCTTCCCAACTTCCCACCATTGAGTCAAATTTTCAAAGCCACTCTTATTCAATTTCCACATTTCCCAAAAGAACCTGAATTTCTCACAGAAGGAATTATCCTGCAATAATTTAACATTAAAATGCCAATAATACTTTGGACGCTGTACTATATTAATATTAAAATCAATGGTAACAACATGATGATCAGAAAAACCATTAGGAAAAATATTTGCATTCATGATTCTGTTGTTTTCTTTTTTACTAACATATAATCTGTCTAATCTTGCTCCAGTAACAGAGGACTCAAACATCTTGATCCATGTATACTGTTTAACCATCTGATTCCTATCCCTCCAGACATCCATTAACTCAAACTCTTTAGTTAAACTGAGAAGTACATGGCTTGACTGTGGGTGAGTTTCCTCTCCATTTCTATCTAATAAGAAATTAGTTGTACAATTCCAATCTCCACCCATTATCACACAGATATCATCATTTTGTTGTCTTAATGTGTCTTGCAACTTTTTAAAAAGCTCTACACGATCTGGTCCTTTATTAGGAGCATAAACATTAACAAATAAACATACAATCCCCTTAATTTCTGCTTTAACTATTACAACTCTACCCTTTTCTAATTCTATAGTAGACAAAATATTTAAATACATATTTTTTGAAAAAAAGAATAGCCACCCCCGCACTTATATTTGATCCATGGTTAATGAAACACTTCCCATCCCACCATCTATGCCATTCCACCTCATTATCACAATCTGTATGTGTTTCTTGTAAATAAGTAATGTTTATATTTTTTAATTTAATTATTTCAGCAACCATTGCTCTCTTGCTCCTGTCTCTTCCTCCATTAATATTTAAGGAGCCCACTCTTATAATCTCCATAAGAGGACTAAGAAAGAAAGAAAGAAGAGACAGACAGAAAAGGAAAAGTCTTAAAGTCACCTTATGTGAAGTGCAACTCATTTGGGCCAAATATTAAATTTATGTTTTGCATGACTTTCCCCCTTCTTATCTTTGAAAGTATCTTTTTTAAGCGGAATCTTTTCCTCTGACTCAGACCTTCTTCTCCAACCCTCTTCTGCCAAAAAAGAACTGACGTTTCAAACTTTTTCACATCAGAAAAAAAATTCCTTACATCAACTGTTTTTCCAAACGTCTCATCCATAAAATCATTCAACTCTTCCAATGAATATACTTGTTCACTTGTGATTTGTGAGAAATTAGATACATCTGAACAATCTGACAGAACACTTTCATCATCGTCCCCATCCTCATTACTAGAGGTGCTCCGATCACGATCGGCCGATCGTTATGCGCATCTCGTCAGTAAAGCCGGTTTTCTAATCAGCGGTTAATTCCATCAGGTGCGTGATTTCACATAGAGTAGCTGTTAATACACAGAGCCGTTGTTAATAGAGAAGATGCGCAAATCACGTTAATTTTCAGCGTTTATTGGCCCATCTTCTCAGTTAACAACGGCTCTGTGTAGTAACAGCTGCTCTATGTGAAATCACACACCTGATGGAATTAACCGCTGATTAGAAAACCGGCTTTACTGACGAGATGCGCATTAACGATCGGCCGATCGTGATCGGAGCACCCCTACTCATTACCCACTTCCTTATCAGATCCCAACACTATCTTTGGTATAGGAGGATCACCACCACTTACAGTCTTCGATTCTACTCCACTTTTACTTTCAGTTTCCATCTGACCTACTGTTAACTCATCCACTGCTTCAGTTTGCTGTAGAACTCCTCCATCAGTTACAACAGACTTACCATTTACAATCTCAACATTTTCCTGAAATTGAACATTGCCAGAACTATTTCCATTCTGATTTTCACTACTGGACAATTTATCATCAGAAAACTGTCCTTCTTGTTGGGAACTTCCGCCAATCTCATCTCCTTTCTCAATATTTAGCGACTTAGCTTCCCCACTATTATTTCCTTCCAACACTGGATTATTTGTTCTCTCACCCGAAACAACACTCGGGCCAGCCTCACTGCCTACTTCGTTTCTGAAAGGGCACGACAATTTCACATGTCCAACTGAGTTGCATTCATGGCATCTCATTTCCCCAGCGCTAGCATACACCATATACGACTTACCATCAAAAACGCACCTAAATGAAACATTTAAATTCGGTGAATTCAGAAACATATACACATGTCGTCTAAACGACAACACATGTTTCAAAGACGCATTCTTGCATCCAAGCGGGACCATTTTAATTCCACTCGCGAACTTCCCAAAACGTGAAAGTTCCCTTTCTATATCCGCATTGGGAATGAACGGCGGAACATTAGAAATCGTTACCCTTGTTGTTGGAGAAACCAAGGGTTGTACTGGAATAAAATTCCCACTTACCGAAATTCCACTTTCAACCAAACGATTAACGAGTAGTTCGTCCTTCAGGAAAACCACAACGGCCTTATTCATCCGAGAAGCCGATACAATATTTCCATGTCCCACTCGTTCTCCTACATCCACTAGTACATCCTCAACCGCAACTCCCGCGTTAGTAACACATCTAACCCCGTGTCTGAGTGATAGGGATGACGCCTCCACTCTCAGGTGAGACGCCATCCCGCCCAAAACACGAGGCCAGGTACCAAAATTACAACGAGCTGAGAGTTAGATTCAAACTAATTACAAATTCTCTTTTAGGTGCAATTTAAAGAAAACTGAATCAAAGATAAAGAAAAATTATTATTATTTTTTTTTCTCACCACCACCTAACCCCCTTACTCTAACACCCCCCTTCCCAGCATGCACCGAGAGAGAGAGAGAGAGGGAGAGAGGGAGAGAGGGAGAGAGGGAGAGAGGGAGTCACCAGCTCAGTATAAAGCAGTGTAAGTGCTCAGTAGTCACTGGTAGATGGCTGTGCTGCTGATACCTGGCCGCTGCAGTCGTGTGCAGGACTCAAGATCTGCTGTGCAGCTGTACATCTCCCCTGTTGAGTTTCCTTCTAATGGAGCTCCAACAATGATCCTGAGAAACACACCAGCACAACCAATCAGACATTCAAGACCATCAGAAAACACCTAGCAACCACACAGAACACCCTAGCAACCAGTGTGTGTCTGACTCACTGCTTCCTGTTTCCAAACTCGGTCTGATAAACGCTGTAACCAAAGAAATCTTCCGGCGTGCCGTGAAATCTCAGTGGATGTTCAGTGTCGATGTTGAAGGGCTCTGAGAGAGACGCTGGAGAAACAAGAAAGAGACTCTTGCGACATCAGGAGACGATTGTGAGACTTTTCTTAAAGATGCACTGAGTTCCTCTTCTAATTATTTTGTTTTATTTAACAAACAATCACATTTGTTTCAGCAAGGCCCTGGTATACTTCAGCCTGCTTTTGATCCTTCCATTTCTACTGTTTGTTCTGCTTAGTTGAACCTGTTTGAACCTATTTCCTTTATATATCTTCAAGAAATAGTGTGTCAGTTAAAGCCACTTGGCTCCTCTATTGATGATACAGTATTCCACCATATTTCTTCACATAAGTTTTGACGGTCCCTATTTTGTGACCGTGATAAATCTATGTTTGGAAAGTAGTATTGTACCTGATGTGTTAAAACATGCCATAGTTTATTCCTTACTTAAGAGGCCGACAGAGATCCTTCTGTTTTAGCCAACTATAGACCCATTTCAAATTTGTCTTTTATTTCAAAACTCTTAGAAAAAGTAGTTCTGCAACAACTACAAAGCTTTCTGGATGAAAATAAGTTTATTAATCAGGTTTTAGAAAACACCACTTGACTGAGACTGCACTTCTGAAGGTTTTAAATGATATTTTATTAACTGGTGACTCTGGGGATCATGATGCCTTGGGTAAAAAATCTTGGTGTTATCTTTGATGATGGTCTAGAATTTGACAAACAGATAAATTCAGTGGTTAAATCCTGTTTCTATTTCTGTTATTACATCTAGATTGGTCTAATGCAATTCACTGTATGTAGGGATTAGTCTCGCTTGCAGATAGTTATAAATGCAGCTGCTAGGCTTTTAATGTGCTCCAAAAATGTGAGCGTATTACACTAGTTTTACGTTCTCTGCACTGAACATATATTGTGTTCTGGACTTGTTTGAGGTTTTTTGTGGGGTGTTAACTGGCATGTGCTACTGATTACCACTGCATGTTTTACCCAGAACAGTTTTGTAGATGTTTGAGAATACACTGGTGATCAGTATGACACCAATGAAAAATGAGTTGTAGCCTTTAAAAAGGATTTTTATGAAGCCAATTAGATTGCAATAACCTAACAATTGAATGACAGCAAGGATCATACAGTGACTCTAGTACAGCGACTGCACCATTGATGGGTTGTTACGCTGGCAGTGTCTTATATACCCCCAGATGACAGTAACATGCATTTCAAAAGATTGCATTGCATAGTGATTGGACGACTCAAAAACAAAGATTTGAGATTGGTTGGAGGCAACCATGTGACCTTAAAAGGGGCGTGTTCAACAAACGTTGGTAAGAAAGATTTTTTATTTGTGTTATTTGGTACATTATGCCATGTTGAGCATTTTCTTATAACAGTTTTATTGAGCACAGTGTTAGATCAGTCAGGCCACGGAGGCATAGTCTGTGACCAGCTGATGTGGTCAGCCGTCAAATCGCTCCAATCACTACCATTCTCCTATTAGACACGGGACATATATACGTGGCACTACTGCTCGGTAAGTATGCTCAACGGCTCGCAACCCTCACTCTTGTATGCTCAATTCATTAGGGAGCAAGAACCCCAATAAAGAACCATACTGCCAAAGATAAATTGTGTTCATTAAACTCAAGTAACTTGCCAAAGTGGTCCTGTCTGAAATATGGGAGGAAAAGGCTTAATGTGTTATTAAATGTGTTGCTTTCATATTCAGGACTCATCTGATTTTTTGTAGATAGTACACTTTATTAGTATGATGTTTAGTGAGTTTGGTCTTTTAATACTGTCTCTTTAAGCATTTTCAGTGTTTTAGAATGTCCCATAAAAGCCTAACAGAAATCTGTTCATCATATAATCTCTGATCGGATCACTGAAGCAGTGAGATGTTGACTCAAGAACAGCTGCAATCTGATCAGTCCAATTCACTATCAAATCTTTCAGTGTGATGTTCAACAGGATCATTGAAAAATCAGCTTGTTCACCGATCGGACATGGCTACGACTTCTCTGTGTGGCTGTCGTTTCTTAAAGTTCCACATAATGAGGAACTATGTGTTTTTATTAAATGAAGTGGAGTAAACGTATGATATTATGCTTAGAAATGTAGTTACGTTTAAAGTAAAAAAGAAAAAGAAAATCTAAATCTGATGAATTGCAGATGCTTGAAAATATTTTTCTTAAGTACAGTAACAAAGTAAGTTTGTTACTGTCCACCACTATAAATTAAAACATCAGCTTTCTATTGTTTTAAATAAAGTTTATTTTAATGACTAATGCAAAAACTAAAAACAACCCAAAACATTATTTACTCTTATAAATAAATCTCTTACCCCACATGAAGAGAATCAAGCCAAGTATCTCCATCCTGCTGCTGCTCGTCTGTGTGTCAAACATCTTCCTGTTCATTCCTTCATGACAAACTCATTTCCTCTTTAACACGATGTTTCTCACCCTCGCAGGGCGTTCGTGTGTTTCTCACCGATCAAACAGAAGCAGTGGCCATGCATCATGATGTTTGCAATTAAGTGATACATTTTTTGCAAAAAAAAAACATACTCATCTTTGCACCAATAAATGTGCAACACTATGTTTTACTCTTACACTTTATTAGCAAAAAAGTCTCACAATTTATTTCCAGAATATGATGCATGATTGGATACTGCTCTGGAGCAGAGTGTGAATTTAGTGAGTGTTAAGGGTGACTGATATGAACTATCATCACTTATGAAAATGATCTTTAGAACTTGGCACTTTCCACAATTTGTTGCCAAATTCAATTCAATTCAAGTTTATTTGTATAGCGCTTTTTACAAAATAAATCGTTACAAAGCAAATTTACAGAAAATTATGTTTCTACAATATTTAGTAGTAGCTAGTAGTTTGTGCACATTTGAAAGGATTTTAGAAAAAAATAAAATAAATAATAATAATAATACAAGACCTAGTCAGCTAGACGATGAACTATCAATATTATTAATTAAGTTATTATATGATTCAGTCACACATTTAACAATAATTGTTAGTTCTGTTTGTTGATTCAAGGTTAGCATCATCTGGGGTCCTCTGAGGGTCAGCATCATCTCTTCTCCGGTGTTCTGGATCCAGACTGGAGCCTGTTTAAATCCTAGTTACCACGGGATGAAGATCCCAGCAGAAACAGAGAAACAAGTAGAGACATCATTAGCATAGCTGCTGATCCAACAAAGTAAAATTAGTTTAACCCAAGCTAATGAATAAAAATGCACCTTTGAACAGATGCAACTACACTCACAATTAAAAAGATACATTATTCGAATGCTTGGCGAAAGAGATGTGGTTTTAATCTAGATTTAAACAGAGAGAGTGTGTCTGAACCCCGAACATTATCAGGAAGGCTATTCCAGAGTTTGGGAGCCAAATGTGAGAAAGCTCTACCTCCTTTAGTGGACTTTGCTATCCTAGGAACGACCAAAAGTCCAGCATTTTGTGACCTTAGGGAGCGTGATGGGTTGTAACGTGGTAGAAGGCTAGTTAGGTACGCAGGAGCTAAACCATTTAGGGCCTTATAGGTAAGTAATGATAATTTGTAACTGATAGGGAACTTAATAGGTAGCCAGTGCAGAGACTGTAAAATTGGGGTAATATGATCATATTTTCTTGACCTCGTAAGGACACTAGCTGCTGCATTTTGGACGACCTGTAGCTTGTTTATTGACGAAGCAGGACAACCACCAAGAAGTGCATTACAATAGTCCAGTCTAGAGGTCATGAATGCATGAACTAGCTTTTCTGCATCAGAAACAGATAACATGTTTCGTAGCTTGGCAATGTTTCTAAGATGGAAGAATGCAGTTTTTGTAACATTGGAAATATGATTTTCAAAAGACAAATTGCTGTCTAATATAACACCCAGATTTCTGACTGTAGAGGAAGTAACAGTACATCCGTCTAGTTGCAGATTGTAATCTACAAGATTCTGTGTAGTGTTTTTTGGTCCAATAATTAGTATCTCTGTCTTATCCGAATTTAATTGGAGAAAATTGTGTGTCATCCAATCTTTTACATTTTTAACACACTCTGTTAGCTTAGATAATTGGGAAGTTTCATCTGGTCTCGTTGAGATATATAGCTGAGTATCATCAGCATAACAGTGGAAGCAAATTCCGTATTTTCTAATAATAACCAAAGAGCAACATGAATATTGAAAATAGAAGGGGACCTAGGACGGATCCTTGTGGCACTCCATATTTTACTGATGATAAATGAGATGACTCCCCATTTAAGTAAACAAAATGGTAGCGATCGGACAGGTAGGATCTAAACCATCTTAGAGCCTGCCCTTGAATACCTGTATAGATTTGTAATCGATCTATGAGTATGTCATGATCTATGGTGTCGAACGCAGCACTAAGATCAAGTAAGACTAGAAATGAGATGCAGCCTTGGTCTGACGCAAGGAGCAGGTCATTTGTAATTTTAACAAGTGCAGTTTCTGTGCTATGGTGGGGCCTAAAACCTGACTGAAATTCTTCATACAGATCATTTTTATGCAGAAAGGTGCTCAATTGAGCAGACACAACTTTCTCTAAAATTTTAGACATAAATGGAAGATTTGAAATAGGCCTATAATTTGCCAGTACACTAGGATCTAGTTTTGGTTTCTTAATAAGAGGCTTGATAACCGCCAGCTTGAATGGTTTTGGGACGTGTCCTAAAGTTAACGACGAGTTTATGATATTGAGAAGCGGTTCTTCGGCTACAGGTAACAGCTCTTTCAGTAATTTAGTGGGTACAGGATCTAATAAACATGTTGTTGGTTTAGATACAGTGATAAGTGTATTTAGCTCTTCCTGTCCTATGGTTGTAAAACACTGCAGTTTATCTTTGGGTGCGATGGATGAAACTGAAGTGTTAGATGATGTAGAATCTACATTCGCTATTGTATTTCTAATGTTATCTATTTTATCAGTGAAGAAATTCATAAAGTCATTACTATTTAACGTTGGTGGAATATTTGAATCAGGTGGCATCTAGTAATTTGTTAACTTAGCCACTGTGCTAAATAAAAACCGAGGATTGTTTTGGTTATTTTCAATGAGTTTGTGTATATGCTCTGCCCTAGCAGTTTTTAGAGCCTGTCTATAGCTGGACATACTGTTTTTCCATGCAATTCTAAAAACTTCTAAGTTAGTTTTTCTCCATTTGCGTTCAAGACTACGAGTTAATTTCTTGAGAGAGTGAGTATTACTGTTATACCATGGTACAGTACGTTTTTCTCTAACTTTTTTCAATTTGATTGGGGCAACAGCTTCTAATGTATTAGAGAAAATAGTGCCCATGTTGTCAGTAATTTCGTCTAATTCGTGTGTATTTTTGGGTACAATTAGCAGTTGAGATAGATCAGGTAGGTTATTTGCGAATCTTTCTTTGGTGGCTGGAACAATAGTTCTGCCCAGATGGTATCGCTGCGACATATAGTTAATATCAGTTATACGCAGCATGAACGATACAAGGAAATGGTCTGTAATATCATCACTTTGAGGTACAATATCTATAGCAGTAAGATCGATTCCATGCGATATAATTAAATCTAGTGTATGATTAAAACGATGAGTGGGCCCGTTGACATTTTGCTTGACTCCAAAGGAGTTTATTAGGTCAGTAAACGCAAGTCCTAATGTATCATTTGCATTATCAACGTGAATATTAAAATCTCCCATGATGGAAATCTGCAAATTCTTTTAGGAATTCTGTATACGGCCCTGGTGGTCTATACACCGTAGCCAGAGCAAGAGATACATTAGATTTCTTTTGCATGTCTGACAGAGTAACATTTAGCAGAAGTATTTCAAAAGAGTTAAACCTGTATCCTGTTTTCTGGGTAACATTGAGAATATCACTATATATTGTTGACCAGTCTGACGGGGCTCATGTTTATAACAGTAGTTTGGTGGAGTAGACTCATTTAGACCAAAATAATCATTTGGTTTTAGCCAGGTTTCAGTCAAGCAGAAGTACATCAAAACTATTATCTGTGATCATTTCATTTACAATAACTGCTTTTGGTGCGAGTGATCTAATATTTATGAGCCCAAACTTTAAAAATTGTTTTTGTTCATTTACTTTACATTTTTCTGGTTTAATTACGATAAGATTTTTTCTAGATCCTACATTATATTTATATTTTGACCTCACTATTCGGGGAACAGACACACTCTTAATAGGTTTTACAGCGTACCTTTAGCATTTAAGTGGTTAGAACAAAGTGAAGTGTCCTGGAGATGTTGTCAGAGAGCAGCTCCACTCTGCTCCGACTCTGCTGGGGTGTAATCCATCAGCGCGAAACAGCCTAGGACGCTCCCAGAAAAGATTCCAGTTATTAACAAATAGCAGTTTCTGTTCTTTACACCATGACAACAACCATTCATTTAAAGCAAAAAGTCTACTGAACCTTGCACCAGGCAAACAATGAGTGTGCACTTTACCTTCGGCTAACGTAGCACTTACGTGTCGGACGATGGAGTCTCCGATGATCACAGCGTCGCGTCCTGTCTCGCGGAGGGGAGCGAAGCGGTTCTGGATGGAGATCTCGAAGGCAGGAGGGGGAGAAGTAGTCGCCCGGGACCCAGCTCGTGTCCTCCGCTGTGGATGCACCCAGGGTCCGTGGTGTCCCGGCGTCGCAGTGAAGGACATCTGGGAAGATCGCGTCCTGGGTGCACCGGGCCTGTGCAGAGAAACACACGGAGTAGACGTGGTGGGACTGTTAACAGCACGCTGTATACTTACCCCGGACTTGTGAGCGTCAGCCCGGGATGATTCCAGCGCGGCTCTCCGCTCTCTCAGCTGGGCCTGCCTCTCCTCCAGGTCGCGAATCTGCTTCCCCACGGCCTCGAGCTCGAGCTGCACAGAGTGGAGACATTCATCCGCCATTAAAGCAAGTAACAGTGAGTACAGCAGTGGTAATGTGTGAGAATAGAGTATTAGCAATGTAAGCGCAGTTAGCAGCAACCACGCTTGCTGATGCTAACTGGCTAAAAGCTAATAGCGGACCCGGGAGATCAAAATAAAACTAGTGATAGCGAGGCGCTCTGATTGTTTTTGTTGTAGAATACAATAGAGGATATATTCACGCGTTATATAAACGGAAACAATGATGTATAAAATTGATTTTTAGGTTAAAAATAGTCAATGAAAAGAATATAGTGACGGAGCTCAAACGCAGTACAGCCATCAACAACAAACAGGAAGTGACGTATGTGAATATCCACCAACATGATCTTTTTTACAAATAATATAGAGATGGATCTAAGTGCAAGCTTAGTCTTATTTAAAAAAAAGAAACAGAGGAGAAATGTAAGCCCTTCACTTTAGATAAAGGGCAGGGCGACAGTGGTTGTGCCCATAGTATTTGCCTTACGCTTCATTAGGGGAAAGAGACAGGTCCCCTGTCATTTGTATGTGTTTGTAATTGTGTGCATGTATAGAGGTTATTAGGGCAGGTTATTATCTTTCATGTGACATTTTTCATAATGTTTTATATTGACGGCGGCTAAGTAGTTGGCCAGAGGGGTTCTGGCACGTAACTGAGTGGCCTCTTGGTGTGTATTGAAGTGTGTGATTTAACTGATGCACATATCGATTTTGATACCTTTGGTGTTTGCTGTGTAATGATTTTTATTAAGGTTGTGTGCTTGAGTCTCCTTGGCTATTGATGCTAAAAATTAATTATTTTGTCCAGTCAGGACCCTGTTGGTCTCTACCTTTATTCCTTTGACTTTTATTGGAGTGTTACAGAATGGAAAAAACCACAGCAAGCCGAACAACCAACTTAAACTGACCTGGAGGGTATTCCCTAAAAGCAAGTCCGATCAACCTTTAGTGGGCGTAACAGATGTGCACAACATTTATATAATATTACAATATGTAATATAGGGAAGTAGTGGTCTAACGGTTAGAGATTGGGACTCTTAATCCAAAGGTTGCTGGTTCGAGTTTTTGGTACGCGCGCGCGCGCGCGTGTGTGTGTGTGTACTTTGGATGGCTTAATGCAGAACACGAATTCTGAGTATGCATTGTCACATGGCTGTATGTCACGTCACTTTCAAGTAATAAATAATGTAATATTCTAATATGGTTATTTATTTTATTGGTATAACAATTAACTGTATAAATTATAAAATACTATGGCAAGATAATGTTTTATATATTTATATAGACGAGACGAACCCCGTGATTCCCTCTGATGGCCAGCGGAGGGCACCCTCACCTGAATACTGACACACGCATCCATTCATTCACTTACACTGACTACACTACATTTCCCACAAGCCCCATCCTTGGACTCTGATCACCGTCACAGTTGCTCCTCATCAGGACTTGTGCATAAAAGCTGGACTTCCACAACAGTTCAACGCGAAGTTTTGATTTGCTGTGTCTGTCATTTCTGAGCGTTATTACCCGTGTTACCCATGAATTAGGTGGTGATATGCACTAACCATGTTAATAACCATTGAACAAAATGAGACGATTGAAACAGCATGGGCTCTTTTTCTTAGCTTCCGTTTAGCTGATGGTAAGTTAGGGATGTATTTTGTGCTTTCTGGAATACATCCCTGATAGCAAAACTAAGGATATAAATACACAAGGGCATAATTAACTAAACACAGGACAGGTGTGACTAAATCAGTACTTAAGACAACAAACACAGTATGATTGACCATATCAAATTCCTTTTTAAGGTCAATAAATACAGCTCCAACCAACTTTACCCTGGTCTAGGGACTTTTTTACATTTAATTTAATTAAAAAATTAAATGTATGCATTTAGCAGATGCTTTTATCCAAAGCGACTTACAGTGCATTCAGGCTAGGAATTTTTACCTATCATTAATTAATTAATTTAACAGCAGTTTGCTATTTCTGTTGAATAACCTGGTCTAAACCCAAACTGGTGAGGATGGGAGTAGCTGTCTGGCTTCCAAATGGTCACGTCAAATCAAGTCAAGTCACCTTTATTTATATAGCACTTTAAACAAAATACATTGCGTCAAAGCAACTGAACAACATTCATTAGGAAACAGTGTGTCAATAATGCAAAATGATAGTTAAAGGCAATTCATCATTGATTGCAAATGATTGCACAGACACTATTTAAACTGAACAGAGATGAAATCACTGATTTCAAGTCAATGATATCGCTGTAGATGATGTGACCCCAACTAAGCAAGCTAACTAAATGGTCACTCAGTTGCACTACTACAACTTTTTCAATTATTTTAGATAAATCTGGTAAAATCGATATAGGGCGATAGTTACTCATTGAGTCTTGGCTACCACTTTTGAACACAAATAATTATGCCTTGTTTCCATGCACTGGGAAATGTACTGGTTCTTATGTACAGATTAACAGGATGGGTCAATGGTTTGGCAAGGACATCCTTATACTTTTTACGAAAATAACTATTCATCCTAAAAATGTCATTAGACTTGGAATTTGGAAGTTTATTAATTATTTCTCCAACTTTGGTATCCCACACCTCTTTAATATAAAAGGAATCTGTTGGGGTTACTCTTAATGAATGGTTGAGAGGATTGATAAGCTGGAATTCTTTTGTTAATTCTTCAACAGATTGTACAAAATATGAATTTAATTAATCAGCCATAATGGCATGATCTGTTATACTGTTACCATTAATGTTACGTTCTGTGATCTTTTTTGTGTTTATTTGGTTTATTAGTCAGAATATTTAATTGCCTCCAAAGTGAATTATTGTTGCCTTTAGCACTATCAATTAGATGAGTGTAATATGTCACTTTTGCTTTCCGCAGCTCAAATACGACTTTATTCCTTAAACTTCTGTAAGTTAGGAGATCGGTCTTAAGTTTAGATCTTAAAGATGTTTTTAGAGCTAAATCTCGCTTTTTCACAAGTTTTTGTACTTCAGTATTTATCCAGGGCATCTTTCTTCAAATCCTTTAAATTATCTGCTTTAAATTCAGCTGGAGTCACTTTAATAAATAACATGCAACTAACACCACACAGTAGATTGGGTGAAACCAGACCACATATGTGATGATGTCGCAATCATCAGCAAGGTAAATAGTAAAAGTAATCTACATATTTAAACATAAATAACGAATAATTACATAGGCCTATAGCTTATAGAAATAATATTTGATGCTATATCTTTTAGGGACCACAACATGTTAGGGAGGCTAAGCGCAGGGAAGTTCTCCCATTCAGATAGGCAAAGTCTCACTGAGAAGGTGACTACAGCTGAGATGTTTTTCATTCCTTTTTTGGGGGGGGGGGGATCTTAATTTTGATCAGTGTTTTATCAATGAGTTGCCTGTATTTAATCAATAAGAAGCAAATATTTAACAGACAATGTAATGAGGGAGGGCAATGAAACTCAGCTTGTGCCTTACAGATTTTAGAAATATAGGTTATATATTACAGAAAGCTTGAAACTTTTAAACAAAAATATTCAAACCAAAATAAATGGGCTTATCTCTGATTATGTAATCCATATGAAATGTGCATTTCTCTCTGGCGTTCATGGTGAGTCTGCATTGTCAACTTCATCTCAGCAGCGACACAGAAAACACCAGTTTATTACTAAACTATTAAATGTCTCCTTGCGTATTTTGGAACCAGCAGGCCATTCTGTGTTGAGCGAGACCCCACGGAATGAGCGAACGGAGCGGGATATTCAGAAATGCTCTCTCCGCTCACGAACTCTGATCGGAACAAACCTGAGCCTCAATGACTGCTGAACTTGCAGAAACATA
This sequence comes from Carassius auratus, assembly GCF_003368295.1. Taxonomy (NCBI): domain Eukaryota; kingdom Metazoa; phylum Chordata; class Actinopteri; order Cypriniformes; family Cyprinidae; genus Carassius; species Carassius auratus. The sequence continues at coordinate 78,509 of NW_020529001.1, forward strand.
CAAATAGACATAGCCAGACTAGACTATTTTAGTACAAATTATGAGCTTACTGACAATTTTTTATATTTTTTGACAAAATTATAGTATATTAAGTGGGTTATTACGTCGACCCGCACATCACTGCTGCCTAGCTGGCCTATGCATAGAAACTTCCTTAATACAACACACACCTCAACTTTTATGATTACAGCACAGAGGAACAATGCTGTTTGAATCTCTTCCAGTGTTTAACTTTTTTTTCCAGCCAGTGATAGGTAAAGACCATTGACAGCCAATCAGCATCCATCTGCATGAGCATTTAAAGAGACAGACAATAAAACTGCAGCACACTTACAATAAACAACGATATGTTCTAATGGAGTGGATGATAAAAGACCCTAATCAGGTTAAGAGGCCATACTCAATTTAAGGAACTCTCATTCAGAAATGCTTCATGGAGTTTTTGTGTACACTGTAAAAAATGTATTGTATTTTTACAGTATAAATAATCTAAAACGTTTTTAACAAAAAGTTAGCAAAAACAAAATATTTATTCACTGTTAAACATCAGTGTAAAAACCACAACAGCATTTAAAATTATTTATTTTTATATCAGTTGGGTCATTTAAACCATTTTAGTGCAGTCAGTTGGTTGTTATTAAAACAGACTTGTTGATTTGCTTTATATATGCAGAAATGTTTTCTGAATCAACTGCAACTGCAGAAAAAAGTATTGCAGCAAAAGTTGAGGGTCTAGAGCACAACTGAAGCAAACCCTGATCTCTATGATGGTGATCTCAAAATAACATTTTAATTAAGACATCAACATCTTAACCTCTGTGAATTATCAATAATAACTTCTGTAGATGCATGACAGAAATAAAATCATTCTGGTTAGTATTACTACAAGTGAAGCTGATAATGATGTTTGTGGAGTTGTTTATTCAGATCTTGACAGATTTAAAGTCTTGTATCTTCAGTTCACCTAAGACTGTGGCTGAAGAAAGTTGTAGTTTGTGTTCTTATTTCTCTTTCTTTCTTGCTTGATCACAGCAGGTGTTTGAATGACTGAGAGAATGTTGCAGGAACATTTTACTAATCTTAATATAACATTATACTTATATGGAAACTGGACCTTTTTATGTTCTTGAAATGTTACAAATTAACTTTCCTAGAATGTTGAATTTTTAAATCAAAATTAAGTTGAAAGAATGTTTGAGAAACATCATACCTTTTAAAAAGATTCTTTTAACGTTAAGAAAACTGGACTTTTTATGTTAGAAAGAATATGAAAGTACCAGTTTTAATGCTATCCCACAATGCTTTGTGGTGTCTGTAAAATAATGCTTCTACAGTGTAGTTACAATAATATTACAGGACTGTCCATCAATTTCCCATCATGCATTTGCATTTACAATAAAAACCATGAATACAGTGTATTGTTGTAAAATATATTGTAAAATTACATTTTTTTTTTTGTTGTCTGTTGATTTTTCATTTGTATAGATAGTGCCATAAAACATCAGCCTAACAATAAACAATAACTCACTCAGTTATAATAATAAAACAATAACTCATCTCATTCAGTTAACTGATTTATTTATACTGTTTGATTCATTTCTTTACCAATATTTGGTGTGAGGGTTACTTATAGAACACTTTCTTTAAGATTAAAAAATAAAATAAAAAATAACATACTTCTAGTTAAAATCAATAAAAACAATAATACAATACGTTTTCTTATAGACAAAGGTCCATCACTGTAAAAAGTGTTTCCCTATATTTATTCAGTAAAATTGTGTCAAAAATTTACAAGCAATATTATTAATTAAATTTAACACATTTTAATTAAGTAGAAATAATCATTAAAAATGAGTAGAATAACATGAAAAAATTAAGTAAAATTTACATAAAAATATTGATTTCATTGGACAAAAATGAAACAAACAAAAAAAATAATTTGCTTACCATTGTAGTGGTCAGTGTTTGCTTTAGTTGGACTCTTGACCCTTAAACTTTAAAACAGATTTGTTTTGGTTGCTAGTTGTGATACAGCAGCTAGATAAGCCAAGAAAGAAATGCGACCAGGTGGTGTTATTTGTTTTTACATCATCATTTGGTCTGAGTTGGGTGTGTCTTATCAATAACGTGTGTCCTGTGATTGAACAATATAAGCTCTGGTGTTATCAGCATTATCAGAGAAATTCTTAGAAGCACCTCTGATCAAAACCTTGTTAAAAATTTTATGGCTCCCATCATGCTTTGCGGCATGAATAAATAATGAGCAACAATTCTATAGTATTTTGTTTTGTGATTCTTACAGTTGGTCTGAATATGCTGTTTGTCACCATTCTTGAGATTCATACGCTGGTTCTTGATGTGACTGTGTGTCAAAAGAAAGTTCCCTTTCTCTGTTTTAAACACAATTCTCAAACTCTGGTTTACACTGAAAATTCCACTTTTTTTTTTCAGACTCTGAATGAGTTCAGATATTCAGGAAGAACAAAGATTATGTAGTAGCATGACCAACACTACCTGATCATCTTTATTCTTAGCTTGTCTAGCTGTTATAACTGAGTTATAACAGCAATGCAAAATGTAATATTAAAACATCAAGGGTCAAGAGCACAACTAAAGCAAACACTGACCACTGTAATGGTAACCAATAATTTACCCTTTGATTCTGTTTGTGAACTTTAGGTGTCTTCAATAACTCTGTTTTGGGGGCATTACAACCTTTTGAACATGATGCCTGTATCATATCTATGTAAGCAACAAAAATGTTAATTTGTAAAAAGGCTGATGTCGTGTGCATGCATATAATCTTTCATGATCGCCAACTACTGGCCTGGCATGCATAACATAGTATTCTTTAGCATAGTGTTTTTTTGTTTGTTTGATTTTTGTCCAATGAAATCAATATTTTTATGTAAATTTTACTTAATTTTTTCATGTTATTCTACTCATTTTTAATGATTATTTCTACTTAATTAAAATGTTTTAAATTTAATTAATAATATTGCTTGTAAAATGTTGACACAATTTTACTGAATAAATATAGGGAAACACTTTTTACAGTGTATAAGTGAATATCAGAATGAAACGGAGTTATTATAAAAATGCTCCATATCATTGAGCTAAACATACTGAACGTTAATATCATATCTTTATGCAACTAGACCATTAGAAGACCATTTTCAGCTCTATCAAAGCAAACATCTTTACTTTTGTTGTTGTGTAATAAAGTGATATTTTATTGGTCTGTGTTTGGAGGATCAGGACTGGAACTCGTCTCCTTCACTCCGTTCTCTTTCTCTGTGCTGTCGTTCTCACCGACTCCGTTTTCTTTAGTATTCACGTTCATCAGAGGAGAGTCTTCAGCCGCAGTTACATTTTCATCCTCTTGACCGAACTCTTCAGGGCGATTTCGTTTAAAAAACCCACACTACACACACACGGACAAAACAAACAAACAAGAACGCACGCGTACACACACACACACACACATACACACACAAATTAGATTGAGAATTTGAGAGGTGAATGATGAGATCAACTGCAAGGTGACTTGATTGGTTCTTACCTTCAGCAGAAGGACTAATATGATAATGAGGAAGATAAACCCGCCCACTACACCAGTGCCAACAATCAGCATTCGACTGGGAGGAACGACAAACTCCACCTTCACTGCAGTCTGAGGAAAATCATCACAACCACTGGCACTAGTAAGGTTTATACTTTACATAAACACACATAAAATACACTGAGCGCATAAATGAAATGTATAGAAGTAGTGATATAAATATATTATTTAAAATAAGTAGAAAGAAAATAAAAACTAATTTTCACTTATCAAAACACTTCTATTTGTGCAGAGATATAACGGTTCAGATATACACTTAAGATGATGATCATCTTCTATAGAGGTGACCATATGAGCCATTTTCCCAGGACACGTCCTCGCCAGGATTTCTATTTTGCCATGGTTTTGGCTGTGTGCACTGTGCAGAATGATCATTGTATGACATTCACAAGAGCTATAGAGAGCAGAGCAGACTTTGGTGTCATACAATGATCAGTGTGCAGCAATGCTTCAGGTTGAACGAACGAACATACACACCTAACATGTAGGCTACGTGTATTTGCATTGCTTTGATCGTTCTCTGTAGATCTCACCTTCTCACACGCCACGATTGGTCGATTATATACAATACCTGCATGTTATTGGTCAAACTACTTTGGATGTTTTAGGCAATATAGTAATCCTGGAAAGGATGCGTCCTGGGAAAATGGCTCATATGGTCACCCTACTTTTAAATAAACTGAATGAATGAATTACTGAAGAAATAAGAAAGCGGGTACCTGGGATCTGTGGAGATTGTATTGCTGAAAGAAGAAGCAATATTTTCTAGTTAAAAAGTGATAGAACAGTGTTCCTCTCTAACTGTGAGATGAGCTCATGAGCTGCAGGTCTGTGCTGTGAGTTCAGACTGACACTGATAAATCCCTCACACAGCTGCTCGTCTGTACAGGGCAGCACAAGCACAACATCAGTTATAACTGCAAAAATCAGCTTTCCCAATGCCAAATATTTAATTAATCTTCTAGTAGAAGTTTCATCAGTGTGTGATTGATTTTAAAGGCTCTGAAACTGTGAAAATGACTGGAGGTTATGTCAGTGACCTGCTGATCTCAGACCTGTCTAACATAAAAGAACAGCTAATCATTGGTTGATATCTGATGTGGATTCACCTCCAGTCCGGTAGATTTCTGCTTGTAGCGGCTTGTGTTGTAGTGGAGCTCAGCAGTGATGTTGAACACAGAATCCCTCCTGAACTCGTAGAAGGAAGATTTCTACAGCACAAGAAACAGTTGGGGATCAACATAAGCTTTTAGACTTAATAACTCTTAAAGACCCTGCTTTTGTCAGATGCATGACAGCATGTGTGTGTCTGTGGATGCATGTGTGATTGTGCAGTTCTGTAGTTCAGATGTGTGTTCTTCACTCACGCTCTCGTATTCCTTCACGTTCTGGAGTTTTGCGTCTGCTGTCAGGTTGAAGTGAACTGATGAAAATTCCTTCAGATAAAACTGAGGACACTCAAACTCCCTGTAGTGACTGTCCTGAAACAATACAATCAAGGGGGCAGAAGTGGAGAATGAGATGTGTTTTAGACGTGTTTACTGTGACTGCATGGGATCTGATAAAGGGATAATTTCTTCAGAAAATATCGTCACCTAAAGAAGATATTTTAAAGGCATAGTTCACCCAAAATCAAAATTATTTACTCAGCCTCAAGGCAGTGATGGGAAGATGGAGCCTCATGAAGCTTTTCAGTCAAGTGGTTCACAAAAGGGTTAATTTCTGGAAACTGAATTTGCTTATAATACCACCTGGTGGCCAACAAGTGTAAAAACAAGCAGATATATTACAGACAGAGGTGTAAAGTCCAGGGGTCAGAAAGTAAAAGTCCTGCCATATTTTTGTTCCACCCATGAAGTCAGCAGCTGATTTCACCAGAGGAAACAAGTCATTCCTTACAGGTCACAAACGAGTCTCAAGTTAAATACCAAGTCCTCAAAGAGTTAAAGTTAGTGAGACAATTAGGTGACTAATTTAATGATGATTGTGCAGTAGTGATGAACACCTGCTGTTATTGAGAATTACAGAGGACCGGATGATTTATTGTTTAAAATGATGCCACCATCACGGAGATCAATGTGTTCTTTAGTTGGGCTCTTGACCCTTTTAATAATTCAAAGTAGTTTGCTTTTAAACACTTGCGGTTGTGTTACATGGTAAATATTAACACATTGCTGAGTTAAAAGCTTGAAAACAGCAAATTAAACTGCCCTTTTATCAAGTAAAACTTTTAAATGACCTTCATTAGGGTGTCTCTCTTTGGTTTGTTACATGATGTTCAGCTATTACTGAACTACAATAAAAGTCCTATTAAACAAATATTATTGTAATGCTTAAATATTGGGGAAAAACTGTACAGACTCAGGATTTTAGACATGAGCATTTATCATATGATCCTCAACAGTGGTTACATTAATTATTCATGCTACAGTGCATGATGGGAGTTTTTTTTACTATGGTGTTACCCAGCATGCACTTCAGCTTGAAGCGTTTTGTTGGTTGTCACCATTGTTGAGATTCATATGCTGGGTCATAATGTCTGTGTGTCTTATTAAAACAAGGTTTCAAAAATGTATATGCATTACATACATTATATTACAAATTAATTATCACCATTAAACCAACAGTTCAATAGTATGTAGCAGTCCCACAATGTAGGTTATTTAAAAACTGAAAACATGTTAATGGAAATATATATATATATTTTTGGAAATAAACAGCCTGATGCCTAATAATTACTTCATCATGTAATAGCAGCTACTAGCAGGTTTCTGCATTGCACTGCTTTATAACAACACATGCACTTGGGCAGAGAAACATTTAACACAAGAAGCAAAAAGTTAAGAGCCCAACTGAAGCAAACACTGATCTCCGTGATGGTGGCATCATTTTAACCAATAAAACATCAGCATCTGATCCTCTGTAACGCACAATAATGGCAGGTGTTCATCACTAATGCACAATCATCATTTAATTAGTCTCTTAATTATCTAATTGACTTTGACTCTTTGAGGACTTGGGATTTGACTAGACTAGTGTGTGACTTGAAAGGAATGACTTGGTTCCTCCTCTGGTGAAATCAGCTGCTGAGTTCATGGGTGGAACAAAAATATGGCAGGACTTTTACTTTCTGACCCCTGGACTTTACACCTCTGTCTGTAATATATCTGCTTGTTTTACAATCTGCTTTTTTTGACCACCAGGTGGTATTGTGAGCAAATTAAGTTTCCAGAAATTAACCCTTTTGTGAACCACTTGTCTGAAAAGCTTAAAGCTTCATCTTCCCATCATTACCTCAAGACATCCTAGGCGTATATGACTTCCTTCTTTCAGGTGAATCCAGCCAGCGTTATATAAAAAATTTGTCTTTCATCTTCCAGACTGTTTAATGGCAGCTAGGGCTAGGATGCATTGAGGGTGAGTAATACTTATTTTCTTATTTTCATTCTTGGGTAAACTAACACTTTAAGAGATGTCCTATTGCAGGGATCCTCAAATCTGGACCTCGAGATCCACTTTCCTGCAGAGTTTAGCTCTAACCCTAATCAAACACACCTGAGCATGCTAATCAATGCCAATCACTGTCTTTGGGATCATTCGAAAACCGCAGTCAGGTAACTTTGATCAGGGTTGGAGCTGAACTCTGCAGTGCATTTGACCTCCAGCGCAAGATTTGAGGAAGGGGGTTCTATTGTATGTTAGTCAGTGGTTTGGAACAGCATGAGGATGAGGTAAATTATGACAGAAAAATTAGTGTTAGGTGAACGGTCATTTTAATAACAGTTGCAAAAGGGCTCTATGATCTCTTACCTGTCGTTCTGTCTTGAAGTTGCACTGCAGCGAGTTCTGGACAGAAGAACAGAAGAGGTTTATTCAATAAATAGGTGATGATTTGATGGTATGAACTGATGATCGAGTGATGCACCTCATGCATGCTGAAGTTGTGAGGTCTTAAAATCACATGTGTCGTCTGACAGAGCAGGATAAGCGTGACCGACACGTTCAGACCTTTAAATTCTGAACTCTCCACCTGCAAACACACAGACACAGCAATATGATCCTCCTGAAGCACCTTGTGTCACATTTATACTCCAGTCCTCAGATAGATCATTGTAATGTAACATTAAATAAATGCTGTATTTGAGGAAAACTATAGATGTTTGTTTGACTCTCTGACCCTGAAGTTGATGTTGAGAGGTTTTGGACCTCTGTCCTCCAGAGAGAAGTTCAGATACGTCACAGACTCTCCAGCCACTCTGACAAACAGTAACAAATGGATTAGTAATAGTTTTATTATTTTTTTTTTGTTTGTTTTATTATATTATTGTCTTTGATCATACTGTGTCTGTAACTGCTGATGAAACCAATGCAGTGCTGTTTATTTGTCATCAGTAAAGCCGAGTTAGTTAGCTAGTAAAAGAATGAACATAGCTAGATATTTACGCCAGATATGTCCATGAGGACGTCTACACTGAACGTGTCAAACACACCTCTCGCGTCAAGTGTAGTCATGGTGTTAGGTTTGAGTTTCAATCATTCAGAGGTGAAGAGCAGATCAAGAAGGACAGATGTTATGATAAATGTGACTCACAGACTGATCGCCAGATCAACGGAGAACTGCACCGGGACGCTCTTCCTCACCACCGGATCACTCATGTTACCATTGTTATCACTGTGTACAAACATGCAAAATTTACTCACAGATGAACATGAACTGCAATAAAGTAATTCCTCTTAACCTTCAAAACACGGATAAGAATTATTAGGGGTTCAAGCATGAAGCACCAAAACCCCTATTCTAACTGTAAGGATAATTATTATTATTCTGCTGTAAAACATTGTACGGACAAAACCATACGGCATAGAGACTTGCAACTTGGCCAGATGATAGTTCTAACTTTGAGGAGACTTTTGTAAACTATTCCTATGTTTCTGACCCAATAAGAATCAAACAAGGCAAAAAAGTTATCTGGATTCTTATTAGAAAAAGTTCTCAAAACAAAGTTGAAGTTCCATTGTCAGTTGGGACAATACGCAAAATCCCTTTTACTGAAATGGCAATATGGAATGATGTACCTTCACCAAACTTGGAACACATATGAATGAGCTCAATATTTGAGGAGTTCGACAGCTTGGTGGTAAAAATGGCTGTAACTACACACCCATTAGTCTGAATGACTTAACATTAGGCATGCAGCTTTTTGATAGACCTAACCATTCTTAAATAATGCATATATGAATTTGTGCATTCATTTGCTCGCCAAAGTGGACATAAGGCTATATCTCCTCAAAGCTTTATCATATTCAGACCAAACTTTTTTTTTTTTTAATGACAATCATGTCCTGAGGTTACCTGCACAAATTCTGCACAGTGTCACCCAGTGGTCAGGAGACAAAAAAAATGCCAAAATGGACCTAAGGCTATTTCTTTGGAATTTACTTTCATATTGACACTAAACTCGGTGTGTGTCATCACCCCTAGAGAACCACACCAGATTAATTTGGGAGTAATGCCACCAATTGGTCAAAAAGTGATAAATCATTAAAGAATGTTTTTGGCAATTTTATTTATTTTTTGTTTAACTTTTTGCATGAAATCATCTTGAAATGTCGTTAATCACTCAAATGTCTTAAAATGCTTGAACCCTGGTAATTGCTGTTTGCCGCGATATTTGTTATAATCTTTGCTCAAATGAAAATAAATAAATCTGTCACCCTTTAAGCCTTATTCACCTGTACGCAGTGATCATCATCTCCATCCTGTCAGACCAGTCGTGTTCCCATTTCATCACACGGAAAGTTGCCAGAAACTGAGTCTAGAAAACAATAGAGTCCACAGAATGTAGAAATAGTAGAAAGATGTTAACAATGCCAAGAGAATAACTGAACCGAAAGAATGAAAACCTTGAATTCTAAATGAAGAATCTAACTTTGTGTCTGTCATATGCAAACAGTCGAATATTGTCTGTGTTTTATTGTCACTATCTGAAGAACAAAATGATTCATGGCTTCACATGTGTATAACCTGTTTATCAATTGTCCAAATAAAAGTGTATTTGATACTTTGTATGTCTGTCTGTCTCTCTGTCTGTCTATTTGTCTGTCTGTCTGTCTGTCTGTCTGTGTGTGTGATTCTGTCTTACTGTGGTGCCGCTGCGGTACACTGGTAGATTAATGCCGCAGGTTGTTCTGTTCGTAGCCCCACTGTCCCGATCACCACAGCTGCTTCGAGTCCGACTCTGTTCAAAACACATACATATTTATCACTGGGAGAATCATTTTCATAAGTATTTGATCTTGTATTCCTGTTAATATTTTAAATTGTAACATAGACATTTAGATAAATTAATCTGTAAATCTGTTATATAACAGGGTAGAGCAAAATTTAGAACTGAACAATTGGCTCCCATTCAGTTAAGAGCCATGCCCCACAGGAAGTTGACAGAGTGATATGGATGTGATGCATTCTGGGAAATTAATTGCTCTTCTACCCTGGTTCACAAAAGTAAATTTCTTAAATATGATGAAATACACTCAGCTAAAGGAGTATTAGGAACACCATACTAATACTGTATTTGACCCCCTTTTGCCTTCAGAACTGCCTTAATTCTACATGGCATTGATTCAACAAGGTGCTGAAAGCATTCTTTAGAAACATTGGCCCATGTTGATAGGATAGCATCTTGCAGTTAATGGAGATTTGTGGTATGCATTGTAAAAATTTATTCTCTATATTTACTCAATAAAATTGTGTCAAAATATTACAAGCAATATTATTTATTAAATTTAACACATTTTAATTAAGTAGAAATAATCATTCAAAATTAGTAGAATAACATGAAAAAAAAATAGTACAATTTACACAAAAATATTGATTTCATTGGACAAAAAAAAAAAAAACCCTACACTGTAAAAAGTGTTTCCCTATATTTATTCAGTAAAACTGTGTCAAAAATTTACAAGCAATATTATTAATTAAATTTAACACATTTTAATTAAGTAGAAATAATCATTAAAATTAGTAGAATAACATGAAAAAAAATAAGTAATATTTACATAAAAATATTTATTTCATTGGACAAAAAACAAACAAACAAAAAAACCCTATGCTAAAGAATACTATGTTATGCATGCCAGGCCAGTAGTTGGCGATCATGAAAGATTATATGCATGCACATGACATCAGCCTTTTTACAAATTCACATTTTTGTTGCTTACATAGATATGATAAAGGCATCATGTTCAAAAGGTTGTAATGCCCCCAGAACAGTTATTGAAGACACCTAAAGTTCACACCACAGAATCACTGAAGGAAAAAAAATAATAATTTGCTTACCATTGTAGTGGTCAGTGTTTGCTTTAGTTGAACTCTTGACCGTTACAGTTTTAAACGGAATTATTTTTTTTTTGGTTGCTAGTTGTGATACAGCAGCTCGACAAGCCAAGAAGGAAATATAAGTTTAAATATAAGTAGATTTATGGCATAGTTCTATAGTAGCTTGTTTTGTGATTCTTACAGTTCCTCTGAATATGCTGTTTGTCTTTTCTTTTTTTCTTAGCTTGGCTAGCTGTTATAACTGAGTTACAACAGCAATGCAAAAAGTAATGTTAAAACATCAAGGGTCAAGAGCCCAACTAAAGCAAACACTGACCACTATAATGGTAACCAATAATTTACCCTTTGATTCTGTTTGTGAACTTTAGGTGTCTTCAATAACTCTGTTTTGGGGGCCTTAAGACACAGCCTTTTGAACATGATGCCTGTATCATATTTATGTAAGCAACAAAAATTTGAATTTGTAAAAAGGCTGATGTCATGTGCATGCATATAATGTTTTCGAAGGGTGTTTCATGTTCGCCAACTACTGGCCTGGCATGCATAACATACACTGTAAAAAAATTTGCCGTTAAATAACAGTAATTTTCTGGCAGCAGGGGTGCCAGTAAAGTACTGTTAATTTACAGCTCTTAACCATTAATTTACCACTCTTATTTTTTAACAGTATTTTACCGTAAATTCTACCATGGAAATTAACTCCACTCCCACTGCTTCAAACAGTTCGAGTTTTTAAAACTAGCATTCCTACGATGTTAATACTACAAACATATTTCATTTGAGTCCACTGAGAAGGAATATTTCTTACACTTAATGTGCAGTAATAAAGTAACTAAATACATGACTTTTACTCAAATCACTGCTGTATTACACATGTATGTGCTGAAATACTCAACACAGAGATCATCACTGTATCAGCAACTCCACATTTACTGCCTTTATATAAAGCAGCAGAAAATCTGAATTTGTGGCTCATCATTGACTGAAGCACCGGCTCTACTCTCCAGCACAATGGTGAACAACAAAACTACATTAAACTAAACGATCTCTCTTGTGCAAACACACATTAATACAGTCAAGTTCAGTATTTACTCTCATTATCAGTGTATGACTTTGCCTATTTTTTTTTCTATGGATGTTCACAAATATTTTAGTTAAATTAACTTTTTTTCATTTGGTAAATCTGACGTTTACATTTTACAGTATATTACTGTTTTTCCTTGACTTGACGGCAAAAAACTGTAGAAAAACACTTTTTTTTTGCTGGCAACCATTAATTTACGGCAAGAAACAGTAGAAAAACAGTTATTTACTGGCAGCAGGGGTGCCAGTAAATAACTGTTTTTTTACAGTTTGTTTCCTGTAAATTAATTACAGTTTATTACTGTTAAATTATGTTTCATGCTGTTTTTTCTTCATCTTAAATCTTTAACCCTTTAAACCCCACAAGAAAATCCTCAGTTTTAAATGAACACTTATAATGTGTGCACACTACAGAGTGTTAGAGTAACACTGAATCAGTGAAGTTAATGAGATAATTCGGTGATTAATTGATGATTGAGCATTAGTGATAAACACCTGCAGAATCACTGAAGGAAAGAGAAACACAAGATCTACAAATGACTTCAGCCACAGCCTTAAATGAAATCAACTGAATAAAAGAATACATCAAATCTCTCAAGATCTGATTAAACAACTACTAAAACAGCTTCACCAGATTCACATTACTAACCAGACTGACTTTATTTCTGTCAGATGTCTACAGAAGAACTTATGGAGAGTTAAATAGGTTTAGGTGTTTTTTTTTACTACCATGATGGAGATCAGTGTTTACTTTAGTTGGGCTCTTGAACGTGACTTTTCAACAACTAAGGTTTTTTTTTTTTTTTACATGCTGTAACAATGCGTCTTTGGAACTTGTTATAGCAAAACAAAAGTACACAGAAGAAAAAAAATCTGATATTGTTGTTTATAGATTGACAAGAACAAATACTATTATTTCTGATCTAATCCCGTGTCTCTTCTCTTATTGAATATTGATACTACTGTTAAGAAAATTTCACTCATAATAAAAAAAAAAAAAAAAAACCTTTGCTGAAATTTAGACAGAAACATCAAGAATCAGCGTATGAATCACAACAATGGTGACAATCATTCATGAATCATGACAATCATGAATACTTTTAGGGTGTGATTTGAAACACAGCCACTGAGTGTCGACTTTGAACGTTGTTAATTTACGATATATAGCAGCAGGCTACTTCTCGAAAACGATGAATATTACCCAGAATGCACTGTTTTAATGAAAAACAGTATTTTACTGTCGAAATTTGGCCGTTTTTTTACAGCGATTTTTAACAGTGTGTTAAAAATCGCTGTAAAAAAACGGCCAAATTTCAACAGTAACATACTGTTTTTCATTAAAACAGTGCATTCTGGGTAATATTCATCGTTTTCGATGTAGACATCTGACAGAAATAAAGTCAGTCTGGTTAGTAATGTGAATCTGGTGAAGCTGTTTTAATAGTTGTTTAATCAGATCTTGAGAGATTTGATGTATTCTTTTATTCAGTTGATTTCATCTAAGGCTGTGGCTGAAGTCATTTGTAGTTCTTGTGTTTCTCTTTCCTTCAGTGATTCTGCAGGTGTTTATCACTAATGCTCAATCATCAATTAATCACCGAATTATCTCATTAACTTCACTGATTCAGTGTTACTCTAACACTCTGTAGTGTGCACACATTATAAGTGTTCATTTAAAACTGAGGATTTTCTTGTGGGGTTTAAAGGGTTAAAGATTTAAGATGAAGAAAAAAACAGCATGAAACATAATTTAACAGTAATAAACTGTAATTAATTTACAGGAAACAAACTGTAGAAAAACAGTTATTTACTGGCGCCCCTGCTGCCAGTAAAAAACTGTTTTTCAACTGTTTCTTGCCGTAAATTAATGGTTGCCAGCAAAAAAAGTGTTTTTCTACAGTTTGTTGCCGTTAAGTCAAGGAAAAACAGTAATATACTGTAAAATGTAAACGTGAGATTTACCAAATGGAAAAAAAGTTAATATAACTAAAATATTTGTGAACATCCATAGAAAAAAAATTAGGCAAAGTCATACACTGATAATGAGAGTAAATACTGAACTTGACTGTATTAATGTGTGTTTGCACAAGAGAAATCGTTTAGTTTAATGTAGTTTTGTTGTTCACCATTGTGCTGGAGAGTAGAGCCTGTGCTTCACCCAATGATGAGCCACAAATTCTGATCTTCTGCTGCTTTATATAAACACAGTAAATGTGGAGTCACTGATACAGTGGTGATCTCTGTGTTGAGTATTTCAGCACATACATGTGTGCTATAGCTGACAATGAGCTGCAGTGATTTGAGTACAAGTCATGTATTTAGTTACTTTATTACTGCACATTAAGTGTTTGCATCGTTATATTAAGAAATATTCCTTCTCAGTGGACTCAAATGAAATAAGTTCATAGTGCTAACATCGTAGGAATGCTAGTTTTAAAAACTTGAACTGTTTGAAGCAGTGGGAGTGGAGTTAATTTCCATGGTAGAATTTACGGTAAAATACTGTTAAAAAATAAGAGTGGTAAATTAATGGTTAAGAGCTGTAAATTAACAGTACTTTACTGGCGCCCCTGCTGCCAGAAAATTACTGTTATTTAACGGCAATTTTTTTTACAGTGTAGTATTCTTTACAATAGGGTTTTTTTTTTTTTTTTTTTTTTTTTTGTCCAATGAAATCAATATTTTTTTCATGTTATTCTACTCATTTTGAATGCACAGTAACATACTGTTTTTCATTAAAACAGTGCATTCTGGGTAATATTCATCATTTTCGAGAAGGTAGCCTGCTGCTATATATCGTAAATTAACAACGTTCAAAGTCGCCACTCAGCGGCTGTGTTTCAAATCACACCCTACACCCTCATTCACTATTCCTTACATGAGTTTACTAATATAGTCCACCTGATAGAGAGAATGAACACTAATGAGTGAATTCAGACAATGATCAACAGCTGCTGTTAACGAGTAGAATCACTGAAGAAAAAAAACATAACAAGACAAACACATGAAACACAACTGACTTCAGCAACAGCCCTAGATGAAATCAACGGTAGATTTAAACGATCAACAAACGGCTTTACCAACTTCACTCATTACTAACCAGACTGACTTTATTTCTATCAGATCAGAGATCAAAAGATCTTATTGAGAATTACAGAGATGTAGATGATAATGTTAGTTTTGTTTAGCGTTACCATTGTGGAGATCAGTGTTTGCTTTAGTGGGGCTCCTGACCCTTGACTTCTGTACTTTAATTTTTGTTCCATTGCTGTATTTGTGTCTTTATAGTACATCTGCTAC
Source organism: Carassius auratus (assembly GCF_003368295.1). Taxonomy (NCBI): domain Eukaryota; kingdom Metazoa; phylum Chordata; class Actinopteri; order Cypriniformes; family Cyprinidae; genus Carassius; species Carassius auratus. The sequence goes on from NW_020529001.1 coordinate 93,850, forward strand.
AGCAATGTTAATGTTGATGGTAGTGATTATGGCTGTTTCTGTCAGACGTGATCTTCTAGACTGACTTAAAGTGTTCCTATAGTAGTGAAATATGAATTAATTTTTTGTTTTTTCAAGTTTATTAGTTTGAGCAGCAATGTAATAACCAAAACATATGGATTTAATGACAGTTTGAGTTTTTACATATTTTGGGACAGCACTGTCCACAGCACTCAAAGAGAGACAACAACAATCAGCATATGAATCTCAACAATGGTGACAATCAAAAGGTTCATGATGCAATGCATGCTGGGTACCAGCACACGATAAAACTCATCCATGACTCCCAGCATGCATTGCGCATGAATAAATTATGCCCCTGAATTGTCCACTTATTTTCTTGAATTCTTATGTGCTTATAATTTTGCTTTTGTCTTCAGTTTTAGAAGCATGTTTTGTGATGTTCAGAACTTAACTGTTTATTTATTTTGTGGATTGTCACCATTGTTGTGATTTATACGCTGATTATTGATGTTTCTGTCTAAATTTCAGCCACGTTTTTTTGTGATGAGTTAAATTTTCTTAAAATTCTTTCATAACTTAAGGCTCAGCAGTGTTTCTCATTTTGCTGTGTATCAATATTCAATAAGAGAAAGGACACAGGATTAAATCAGAAATAATAGAGTGTTTGTTCTTGTCAATCTATAAACAGCAGTACCAGATTTATTTTTTCTGTTGACTTGTTTTTGGCTTTAACAAGTTCCAAAAATGCATTGTTACAGCATGTAAAAAAAAAAACCTTAGTTGCTGAAAAGTCACGTTCAAGAGCCCAACTAAAGTAAACACTTATCTCCATCACGGTAGTGAAAAAAAACACCTAAACCTATTTAACTCTCAATAAGATCTTCTGTAGACATCTGACAGAAATAAAGTCAGTCTGGTTAGTAATGTGTATCTGGTGAAGCTGTTTTAAGAGTTGTTTAATCAGATCTTGAGGGATTTGATGAATTCAAGGCTGTGGCTGAAGCCATTTGTAGTCCTTATGTTTCTCTTTCCTTTAGTGATTCTGTATATTAATAGCAGGTGTTCATCACTCATGCTCAATCATCAATTATTCACAGAATTATCTCATTAACATCACTAATTCAGTGTTACTCAAACACCCTGTAGTATGTACACATTATAAGTGTTCACTTATGAACACTTTTGTGGATTTTGTTGTGGGGTTTAAAGGGTTAAAGATTTAAGACGAAGAAAAAACGGCATGAATCAATTTAACAGTAATAAACTGTAATTAATTTACAGGAAACAGACTGTAGAAAAACAGTTATTTACTGGCACCCCTGCTGTCAGTAAATAACTGTTTTTCTGCAGTTTGTTGCCGTAAATTAATGGTTGCCAGCAAAAAAAGTGTTTTTCTACAGTTTGTTGCCGTTAAGTCAAGGAAAAACAGTAATATACTGTAAAATGTAAATGTCAGATTTACCAAATGAAAAAAAGTTCATGTAACTAAAATATTAGTTAATAATAAAAATATAACATCAGTAGAAATAAAATGTATTCAAAGTCATACAGTGATAATGAGATTAAATACTGAACTCAACTGTATTAATGTGTGTTTGCACAAGAGAGATCTGTTAGTTTAGCTGCTTTATATAAAGACAGTAAATTTGGATTCTCCTGATACAGTGGTGATCTCTGTGTTGAGTATTTCAGCACATACGTGTGAGCTGCAGTGATTTGAGTAAAAGTCATGCATTAAGCTACTTTACTATTACACATTAAGTGTTTGCAGTTTTATATTAAGAAATATTCATTCTCAGTGGACACAAATGAAAGAAGTTCATAGTACTAAGATCATAGTAATGCTGTTTTTTTTTTTTTCGAACTGTTTGAAGCAGTGGGAGTGGAGATAATTTCCATGGTAGAATTTACGGTAAAATACTGTAAAAAAAAATTAAGAGTGGTAATTAATGGTTGAGAGTTGTAAATTAACAGTACTTTACTGGCACCCCTGCTGCCAGTAAATTCCTGTTATTTAACGGCACAATTTTTTTACAGTGTGATTATTTCTACTTAACTAAAATGTGTTACTCCTGCTCCACCACATCCCAAAGATGCTCTATTGGGTTGAGATCTAGTGACAGTGGAGGCCATTTTAGTACAGTGAACTCATTGTCATGTTCAAGAAACCAGTCTGAAATTATTTAAGCTTTGTGACATGGTGCATTATCCTGCTGGAAGTAGCCATCAGAGGATGGGTACATGGTCACAAAGGGATGGATGTGGTCAGAAACAATGCTCAGGTATGCCGTAGCATTTAAGCGATGCCCAAATAACACTAAGGGGTCTAAAGTGTGCCAAGAAAACATCCCCCACACCATTACACCACCACCAGCAGCCTGCACAGTGGTAACAAGGCATGATGGATCCATGTTCTCATTCTGTTTACGCCAAATTCTGACTCTACCATCTGAATGTCTCAACAGAAATCAGTCCAGGCAACATTTTCCAGCGATGGAAACAGATGAACAGAGATATTATTAAAATAACAATGAAATCTGCTTAAATGTGTCGTCTAACGGGAATTTAGCTAAAACAATATTAAGGAGGTTTTTATGAAGCTTTTGACAGTCTTCAGTTTGATATGCAGACAACTGTACCTTAATAGCATCAAATTTAGCGAGCGAGAGGCCTTCTGGGTAATGCAGCACTATGCTGGTGTTGAAGGAGTCATCGCCTGGGTTTGACAGCGAAATGAGGACCGTGAAATGAGCTTGATTCACCATCACTAATGTGTCGTTCCTGCAGAACACACACCGTCATTTCAACATTTCAACCAAAACCTGAAGAAGAATGCCAATATTCTGAAGCATTTACAATCATGTTTCAGATTAAAATCATATATTATTTATTTATCAGATATTTCTCACGTAAAACTGACGTTCAGCTTCAGATCGGCCACACAGCTGTTGTTTGAATCACAGTTCCTTTGAAACGGCACCTGATCACAAACAAAAGAGAAACTTTGAATGAGATTTTGAATGTCATGGAAACTTTATACAATAAAGATGAAGAATCTTAGATACTTAAGAGTTGGTTTACACTGAATAGCAGAATAAAATCTGATATTTGTAGACTCACCTCGACATACTTCTCCGTCCTGCTGTGAACGTCAAGAACAGCCACAGAGTTTCCAGACAACATCTCAGTTTGTGAGAAATTCATTCGTATCTTCAGAGGAGATACTGTGTCTGCAACACAGCGCTGAAACAAACACAATGTTCACCGTCAGACCGAATCTGCTGCGGCTGGCTGAAGTTGTGATAGACCACACATACCAGCATGAAGATGGAGAAGTTAAAACAGGAGGACCCAGAATCCAGCAGGATAAACTGCTGCAGAGTCCTGGACGACACATTGCTCTGATCGAAGAATCCTCGACTCATTCCTCGTACCACATCCACATTCAGATTCAGAGAAACATTCATCTTCTTCTCCAGAGATCCTGAGAGACATGAGGGGGTAAGACATATTCTTCATGTGACAGAGAGACTCTCTGAAACTTCAGTGATGTTACCTGTGCTGCTGGTTCTCTCGGTCACCGTGAAACATGACGTGAGATTAAATGCATTAAATGTGTTTACATCTGGACATTCAAAGTAGTTCAGACTGATTTCCTTTGGACTGAAACTGAGCTCTGTAGATACAGACATCACAGGCCGAGCCCTGAGAAGAGAGAAAAGAGTAAATAGCTAATGATACCAGACAGTCAGACAAATCCACTGGATCACTGATGTGGTAAAGAAGTTTGTTTATTAAGTTAGCTTAAGAAAGCAAACCTACTGAATTGCTATTTAAATTTATTATAATTATTATTAATAGGTTGTCTTGAGAAAAACCCCATAAGCCATGTCTACACAAGATGTGATGCAACATGACAAAATAGAGTTGAACCAATTATAATCAGTAATGCTGTCTACACTGTATGCACCGTGACAGTAAAATGATGTCTCATTCTGTTTACGACATACCCCAGCAGGCACAGTAAATCAATGTGACGTCTGACGTCATATTTTGGTTAAAAATGAAAGTCAGGTTGACGTCTAAAACCAACTTTGTTTGACGTCAAACTCTGACATCAGACAGACGTTTAATTTTGGAAGAAATAAGCACCACACTGCAACAAAGGGTGAAATGCATGGCAGCACATTAAATATATCAAGATCTCACCAGAGGAGGATTAAACAACTCCACAAACAGCTTTACCAACTTCACTTATTACTAACCAGACTGACTTTATTTCTGTCAGACATCTACAAAACCTCTTATTGAAAATGAACAGGGGTTTAACTCTAATGTGTTTAATTTCCATAACAGCATAACAGTTAAACACCATAACAGTGATTAGTGTTTCCATTAGTTGGGCTCTTAACTCTTAACAAGTTTTGTTTTTTGGCAATGCATGCTGGAAGCCATGAGTTTTATACTGTGGTGTCTCCAGGCATGCATTGCTGCATGAAGCATGTCACTAATAATGGCAAGATGAAGCGTTAAGATTTGCAGTCAAGTGGTTCACAAAAGGGTTAATTTCTGGAAACTGAATTTGCTCACAATACCACCTGGTGGCCAACGAGTGTAAAACAAGCAGATATATTACAGACAGAGGTGTAAAGTCCAGGGGTCAGAAAGTAAAAGTCCTGCCATATTTTTGTTCCACCCATGAACTCAGCAGCTGATTTCACCAGAGGAGGAACCAAGTCATTCCTTTCAAGTCACACACTAGTCTAGTCAAATCCCAAGTCCTCAAAGAGTCAAAGTCAATTAGATAATTAAGAGACTAATTAAATGATGATTGTGCAGTAGTGATGAACACCTGCCATTATTGTGCATTACGGAGGATCAGATGCTGATGTTTTATTGGTTAAAATGATGCCACCATCATGGAGATCAGTGTTTGCTTCAGTTGGGCTCTTGACCTTTGGCATCTCGTGTCAGATATTTCTCTGTAAAAGTACATGTGTTATAAAGCAGTGCGGTCAGTGCTGTGCAGAAAACTGCTGCTAGCTGGTTTTACATGACGAAATATTTAGGTGCCAGTTTGTTTATTTCCAAAACTATTTTATTTCGCTTAACATATGTTCAGTTTTTAAATAACCTACCTTATGGCACTGCCTCACGTAAATTAACTGTTGGTTTAACAGTTATAATGGATTCAAAATGTAATGAATGTAAATCTTTGAAACCTTATCTTAATAAGATGCACAGACATCATGACTCAGCATATGAATCTCAACAATGGTGACAGCAAAATGCTGCATGCTGGGTAACACCATAGTAAAAACTCCCATCATGCACTGTAGCATGAATAATTATTGTCATCACTGTTGAGGATCATATGATAAGTGCACAAAAATATGTGTTCAATATTACTTTTTTTTGTAGTTCAGTAATAGCTGAACATCATTCAACAAACCAAAGAGAGACACCTTCATAATGTTCATTTCAATGTTTTAGAAGAAAAAAAGGACAAATAAACTTGCTATTTCCAGCTTTTAATTAAACATTTTTTTAATGTTTACTACATAACACAATTGCAAGTGTTTAAAAGCAATTTACTTTGAATTATTAAAAGGGTCAAGAGCCCAACTGAAGCAAACACTGATCTCCATGATGGTGGCATCATTTTAAACAATAAATCATCTGATCCTCTGTAATTCTCAATGACAGCAGGTGTTAATCACTAATGCACAATCATCATTTAATTAGTTACTTAATTATCTCATTAACGTTAACTCTTTGAGGACTTTGGATTTAACTTGAGAGTTGTTTGTGACTTGAAAAAAATCTTGGTAGGAAAAAAATATGGCAGGAATTTTACTTTCTGACCCCTGGACTTTACACCTCTGTCTATAATATATCTGCTTGTTTAACATTTGTGGATCCGTGGAAAGAAACCAGTTGCTGAATATAATTCATTAATAATAAATAACCACTTTAGGTCAATGACGAGAGTCCTCAATCTATTTTCTTTATGATGATGAAAATGATACCACCTTATTTTTGTTTATGGCTCCTTATAATAAATTATGTGTTGTAGTAAACACTATTACAAGAACCACAAATGTACTAAGCCAAGAGTCAAACTACCCAACTAAAGCTAAAACTGACCACGATCATTTTCAAATAAAACATCAACATTTAAACCTTTGTTAATCCTCAAAAAGAACTTCAGTAGACGTCTGACAAAAATAAAGTCAAACTGGTTAGCAATAAGTGAAGCTGCACTGTAAAAAGTGATTCTCTATATTTATTCAATAAAATTGTCAAAAATTTACAAGCAATATTATTAATTAAATTTAACACATTTTAATTAAGTAGAAATAATCATTCAAAATGAGTAGAATAACATGAATGAAGTAAAATTTACACAAAAATATTGATTTCATTGGACAAAAAACTAAAAACCCTATCACTGTAAAAAGTGTTTCCCTATATTTATTCAGTAAAATTGTGTCAAAAATTTACAAGCAATATTATTAATTAAATTTAACACATTTTAATTAAGTAGAAATAATCATTAAAAATGAGTAGAATAACATGAAAAAATTTAGTAAAATTTGTTGTTGGTAAAAGTCATATGTGAGTAGGCGTCAACTATCATGAATATCATTGTGATTTACACCTGAGAAGACAAAGCCCTGCATAATGAGTTGCATAATGAGCCTCTCATTCAGCTGTGCCACTGTGAGTGAGGAGTTACAAGAAAGACTTTGAGAACAAAATAAAAGTATATAATTTTATGTTTGTAGTTTATTAAGAATATATTTAATTATCCCACAACACAATTTAATATCCACTTGGGGGGGCAGTTAAACAGTTTATTAGGAAACAATTTCAAACAATTTTTTTGGCATCCTTACTCCAGTAACACAATCCTTCAGAAATCCTTTTAACAATCTTATTTTCTACCAAAAAACCCCCATTAATTATTATTATCATTATTATTATTATCGTTATTAATGTTGAAAAGAGCTGAGAATATTTTTTCAGGTTTTTTAGGGGGAATAAATTAAAAGAATTCTGCATTGTTTTTACATTTGTTAGAGTTATCTCTATTTGTTACATTTATATTATTTACATCAAGCTTTTGAATGGTATAGTATTGTATATTGTTATTGAAACTTCATAATGTTTCACTTGATTATACATTTAGTCAGGAATTATAGTTTGGAAAAAGTATTTGGAAAAAGTCTAACTAGTAAAATGTTTACAGGTTATGTGAAAACTAGTACAAGTATATAAATAAATAAAAAGAGACTTATTTTTATGATCTCTGCTGAATAAAGTGCTTCATTCTTTTTTCTGAGGAAATCCATTTCTTAAATCCTCAACCACATCACATCTTTTTGGGGTGAATTATGTATTATTCCTCTCATCGCGAAGCAAACAGTAAAATAAAAACAAAACTTGAAGAACAGTCTCGCTGCTTTTTCTTCTGTGTGGGCGTATGCAAGCCGCGCGCTTCAGTTTGAATCTGAATAGCGTGTTAAGCGCGGGGGCGTGGTCGCATTAGATATAAAGAAGGGAGACATGAAAAACAGACATCGCGTTGTTTTCATATGGATTACTTTATCTCAGAATATTTGTTTTTGGCAGCACTTGTTTAGTTTAAAAGTAGACATGTCAGGCTTTCTATAGATATCTCTCTCATGTCTCTTCGTTGAGTATTCACGGAGTTACACTTCATTTTAATGACGTGTTTGTACATGACGATCAGCGGAGACAAAGGCTGCAGACAACGCACCCTTTTTTTATCTTTATTTTATAAGTGCACAAAGGTTTTTTGTTATTATGTCTCTATCCAAAAAAAACTAGACCCTTTAGAGATTCGATTGATGTATTGCTCTTATCTGTACGATTAAAACTGAGAGTGTAATTTAAGTTCTTTTCGGGGTTATCAGGAGAAAATGACTCAAAACGCATATATGTGTTAATCGACTCGAAAGGATTAAACCTCTGTTAATTCTCAATAAAAGCTTTTGTAGATGTCTAACAGAAATAAAGTCAGTCTGGTTAATAATAAGTGAAGCTGGTAAAGCTGTTTGTGGAGTTGTTTAATCCTCCTCTGCTGAGATCTCCAGAGATTTAATGTCTTCTTTTATCTTCAGTTGATTTCATCTAAGTTTGTGGCTGAAGTCAGTTCTGCTCATCTCTTTTTCTGTTCTCTTCTTTCCTTCAGTGATTCTGCTTGTTAACAGGCTTTTTTAAGCCTGAAATTACTTCATATTTAATATATACACAGATTTTGTTGCTCAGATAAGGTCCAGTTCTGGTTAATTTCTTTACTCTGGCTGACATGTGGCATTGCTATGGCCTGCTTGTGTCTCAAATCTGGCAAACAAGAGCGGTCCGCCCAAGTGCCATCATTCCACGCTGCATGTGGGCCAGATCATCTTTCCACAGGTGGCAGATGTGGGCCGGATCTGGGCCGACACAATGTTGCTATGTGGGATGGATTGTTCTAACAATGTTTTTAGCGGGTTACATTTATTTTTGTTCCCAGAACATAAATATGATTAATCAAATGATAGGATAACATTCTCTAAAAACATTCACATTTTTTTTATTAATAACATTATTAGAAGATTATAATTAAGATTTAAGCAGATATTTAGAAGCTGATGCATGTTTAAGAGTAATAGTTTGGTTTGATGTCACCATAATGGTGATAAGTGTTGGTTTTAGTTGTGCAATTTGACACTTGAATTGTCAGTGTTGTTCTTTAACTGCTGTAGTCTTTATTGTGGCAAAACAGCAAAAGGACATGTGGTTTGATGGTGCTGGTTACTTGCTGATGATTAATACTTCATTACATATGTGGTCTGGTAACATGTTTTCACCCACGCTAATGTGTGATTCATGAACGACGTAATTAAAAAGAACAGACAAAAATAAGAAAAAGCTGCAGGATTGTGTGTATTGCAACTTATTTACTTTAGTCACTAATATTCAAATAATAGCATATATTAGACTCCTGATAAAGCCAGCTGATCAGAATGTTACATGAGGGAAAACTTAATATCAGCAAATAACAAAAGTCACCTGACAACATTTTTCTCTCATTGCCACATAGTTAAAGCAGTTACATGATCAGTGACAATTAGTGGTAGAAATGATGATTCTTTCTAGAGATTCGTTCATTTTCAGTTCGTTCACCAAAATGATTCTTTCAGAATCGTTCACTGATTCGTTCAGTGACCATTTCTTCGTATTAAACAAAATAAGCCAACAGGTGGCAAAAAAGAGTGTATTATGTGCTATGTCTTAAGTCAATGAACATATTCACTTGTTATAAAAACTGATCTGGCTGAACTGATAATCACATTCAATATATAAAGTCTAATTAAGTTGTTCAGATGAAAAAAAGCACAAGGTTTTCTTGCCTAATTAGCATTTAAATTGTTTGGTCAGACAGTTTGTATATTATATATTCACATTCATAAATCGGGGATTAAACGTGGGGTTGCTAAATATCAAAACAAGTGTATGTGCACTGCATTGTATTTTGCGAGATTGACGTGCTAAATGGCAGACTAAACCGGTTTACTCTCATTCATTTAGTTCACGAACAAGATAAACTATGTACCAGTTCATTTAATTCAAAAACGACATGTGGATCAGTTCAGTCATTTCATTCACGAACGATCTTTAGATCTAGTTCAGACTCATATGAAACTCGTTAATTGAAGGGTGTATTCGTTCACTACATTCAACAAATCACATACTCTGTCACACCTCATACTCGAAGGCTATTGGCTCGATGTTGAGTATAATTCTTTGACAGGATCAAATGGTTCAGTTACCCGGTTCACCGAGCTGCGCATACACTGCTTATAGCACCACACTGCTGTGGAGAGAGAAACTTCACTGAACGAGAAATATGAGTCAGTGGATTACGTGAATGAGAATGATACGTTCACCCAAAAGATTCATTCAAAAAGAATGATTTGTTTACAAATGACACATCACTAGTGACAATGAAAAGACTCATACTGCCTAAGTGCTGATCACCATAATGGTGACTTCAAACTAAACTAAGATTTTCAATAAACCATCAACACCTCTGTTAATCTCAATAAGATTTTTTTTACATGTATGACAGAAATAAATCTTGTTTATAATAAGTGAAGTTGGTAATACTGTTTTAGGAGTATTTATGCTAGAGTTTGACACCAAACAGTGGTTGGGTTTTCACTTTCAACCAACATCTGACTTCTGAGCAATGTCAGTCCACATCTAGTGTGATGGGAAGCTTTATTAGAATGTTTTTGAGAATGTTATCCTACCTTTTAGCAGAACATTCTGGAAACTGAAATAAACCTTGCCACTGAAAACATTCCTAGAACATTAAACATTTATTGATGGGTAGTGGTTAGAGAGTTTGACTCCTAACCCTAATGCTGTGGGTAATGATGGCAAGATGAAGCCTCATGAAGCATTAAGATTTTCAGTCAAGTGGTTCACAAAAGGGTTAATTTCTGGAAACTTAATTTACACACAATACCACCTGGTGGCTAACGAGTGTAAAACAAGCAGATATAATACAGACAGGGGTGTAAAGTCCAGGGGTCAGAAAGTAAAATACCTGCCATGTTTTTGTTCCACCCATGAACTCAGCAGCTGATTTCACCAGAGGAGGAACCAAGTCATTCCTTCCAAGTCACAAACTACACTGTTAAAAATTGCTGTAAAAAAACGGCCAAATTTCGACAGTAACATACTGTTTTTAATTAAAACAGTGCATTCTGGGTAATATTTATCATTTTCGAGAAGGTAGCCTGCTGCTATATATCGTAAATTAGTTCAAGGTCAACACTCAGTGGCTGTGTTTCAAATCACACCCTACACCCTCATTCACTATTCCCTACATGAGTTTACTAATATAGTCCACCTGATAGAGAGAATGAAAACTAAGGAGTGAATTCAGACACTGATCAACAGCTGCTGTTAACCATTAGAATCACTGAAGAAAAAAGAAACAAGACACACACAACAACTGCAACTGACTTCAGCCACAGCTTAAAACGAAATCAACCGAAGATGTATACAATCAACAAACAGTTTTACCAATTTCACTCATTACTAACCAGACTGACTTTATTTCTTTCAGATCAGAGATCAAAAGATCTTATTGAGAATTACAGAGATGTAGATGATAATGTTAGTTTATTTTAGCATCACCATTGCAGAGATCAGTGTTTGCTTTAGTTGGGCTCCTGACCCGTGACCTTAGTACTTTAAATTTTGTTTCATTGCTGTATTTGTATCTTTATGGCACATCTGTTACTGCAATGTCAATTTTGATAATCAAGTGATTATGGCGGTTTCTGTTAGGCATGATCTGTGAGAATGACTTAAAGTGTTACTATAGTAGTCAAATATTGGTTTGGTGTTGCAATATTTGAGTGAATTGCAAATTTTTTTTTTTTGTTGTTGGCAGCAAAAAAAGGCAGCGGTGTCCTCCACACTAAAAGAGAGACATCAACAATCAGCATATGAATCTCAACAATGGTGATAATCAAAAGGTTTATGATGCAAAGCATGCTGGGTACCAGCACAGGATAAAACTCATCCATGACTCCCAGCATGCATTGCGGCATGAATAAATAATGATGCTGATTTGTTCACTTATTTTCTTGAATTCTTATGTGCTTATAATTTTGCTTTTGTCTTAAGTTTTAGTAGCATGTTTTGTGAAGTTCAGAACCTATCTGTTTATTTATTTTGTGGATTGTCACCATTGTTGTGATTCATACACTGATTATTGATGTTTCTGTCTAAATATCAGCACAGGTTTTTTTTTATGAGTGAAATTTTTTAACAGTTTTTCATAACTTAAGGCTCAGCAGTGTTTCTTATTTTGCTGTAGTGTCAATATTCAATAAGAGAAGGGACACGGGATTGGATCAGAAAGAATAGAGTGTTTGTTGTTGTCAGTCTATGAATAGCAATACCAGTTTTTTTTTCCCGCTATAACAGGTTCCAAAAATACATAGTTACAACATGTAAAAAAAAAAAAACATAGTTGTTTTAAAGTCACGTTCAAGAGCCCAACTAAAGTAAACTGATCTCCATCATGGTAGTGAAAAAAAACACCTAAACCTATTTAACTCTCAATTAGATCTTCTGTAGACATCTGACAGAAATAAAGTCAGTCTGGTTAGTAATGTGAATCTGGTGAAGCTGTTTTATGAGTTGTTTAATCAGATCTTGAGAGATTTTATGAATTATTTTATTTCAGTTGATTTCATCTAAGGCAGTGGCTCAAGTCAGTTGTATTCCTTGTTTTTCTCTTTCCTTTAGTAATTCTGTTTGTTAATAGCAGGTGTTCATCACTCATGCTCAATCATCAATTAATCACATAATTATCTCATTAACTTCACTAATTCAGTGTTACTCAAACACTCTGTAGTGTGCACACATTATTAAGTCTTCATTTAAAACTGAGGATTTTGTTGTGGGGTTTAAAGGGTTAAAAATTTAATATGAAGAAAAAACAGCATGAACATAATTTAACAGTAATAAACTGTAATTAATTTACAGGAAACAAACTGTAGAAAAACAGTATTTACTGGCACCCCTGCTGCCACCCCTGCTGTCAGTAAATAATTGTTTTTCTACAGTTTGTTGCCGTAAATTAATGGTTGCCAACAAAAAAAAGTGTTTTTCTACAGTTTGTTGCCGTTAAGTCAAGGAAAAACAGTAATATACTGTTAAATGTAAAAGTCAGTTTTACCAAATAAAAAATTTTTTTTTTTACTAAAATATTTGTGAACATCCATAGAAAAAAATGTATGCAAATTCATACACTGATAATGAGAGAAAATACTGAACTCAACTGTATTAATGTGTTTTCACAAGAGAGATCTGTTAATTTAATGCAGTTATGTTGTTCACCATTGTGCTGGAGAGTAGAGCCTGTGCTTCAGTCAATGATGTGACACAATTTCTGATTTTCTGCTGCGTTATATAAAGACGTTGATACAGTGGTGATCTCTGTGTTAAGTATTTCAGCACATACATGTGTGCTATAGCTGACAATTAACTGCAGTGATTTAAGTTAAAGTCATGAATTTAGTTTCTTTACTACTACACATTAAGTGTTTGCATTTTTATATTAAGAAACATTCCTTCTCAGTGGACTCAAATGGAATAAGTTCATAGTACTAACATCGTAGGAATGCTAGTTTTTAATCTCAAACTGTTTGAAGCAGTGGGAGTGGAGTTAATTTGCATGGTAGAATTTCCGGTAAAATACTGTAAAAAAAATAAAAATAAGAGTGGTAAATTAATGGTTGAAAGCTGTAAATTAACAGTATTTACTGGCACCCCTGCTGCCACCCCTGCTGTCAGTAAATAACTGTTTTTCTACAGTTTGTTGCCGTAAATTAATGGTTGCCAACAAAAAAAGTGTTTTTCTACAGTTTGTTGCCGTTAAGTCAAGGAAAAACAGTAATATACTGTTAAATGTAAAAGTCAGTTTTAGCAAATGAAAAAAAAAAAATTTAACTAAAATATTTGTGAACATCCATAGAAAAAAATTTATGCAAAGTCATACACTGATAATGAGAGAAAATACTGAACTCAACTGTATTAATGTGTTTTCACAAGAGAGATCTGTTAATTTAATGCAGTTATGTTGTTCACCATTGTGCTGGAGAGTAGAGGCTGTGCTTCAGTCAATGATGTGCCACAATTTCTGATTTTCTGCTGCGTTATATAAAGACGTTGATACAGTGGTGATCTCTGTGTTAAGTATTTCAGCACATACATGTGTGCTATAGCTGACAATTAACTGCAGTGATTTAAGTTAAAGTCATGCATTTAGTTTCTTTACTACTACACATTAAGTGTTTGCATTTTTATATTAAGAAACATTCCTTCTCAGTGGACTCAAATGGAATAAGTTCATAGTACTAACATCGTAGGAATGCTAGCTTTTAAACTCGAACTGTTTGAAGCAGTGGGAGTGGAGTTAATTTGCATGGTAGAATTTCCGGTAAAATACTTTAAAAAAAATAAAAATAAGAGTGGTAAATTAATGGTTGAAAGCTGAGTTACAAACAGCAATGCAAAATGTAATAGTAAAACATCAAGGGTCAAGAACACAACTAAAGCAAACACTGACCACTATAATGGTAACCAACAATTTACCCTTTGATTCTGTTTGTGAACTTTAGGTGTCTTCAATAACTCTGTTTTGGGGGCCTTAAGATACAGCCTTTTGAACATGATGCCTGTATCATATTTATGTAAGCAACAAAAATGTGAATTTGTAAAAAGGCTGATGTCATGTGCATGCATATAATGTTTCATGATCGCCAACTACTGGCCTTGCATGCATAACATAGTATTCTTTGGCATAATGTTTTTTGTTTGTTTGTTTTTTTGTCCAATGAAATCAATATTTTTTGTGTAAATTTTACTTTATTTTTTTCATTTTATTCTACTCATTTTGAATGGTTAATTATAATTAATTCTAATGTGTTAAATTTAATTAATAATATTGCTTGTAATCTGTTGTCACAATTTTATTGAGTAAATATAGAGAATCACTTTGTACAGTGCAGTGGGGACATTATTACTGATTATAATGACTTATACCATGTTTTTACATGTTGCGTTATGATTTAGTGGCACCCTCATTGGTTGTTCCCATTTTCCATGTGGGGTCTTGGAGTTTTGTACTCATTTGGGTTCTGTGGCATTCAAGATGTGGCTTGGCATGTCTACAGCATTGGGCCTTTTTTGGTGTACAGATCATGCTACAGCTCATTCTGTTTGGACTGTTGGTTTGGACATATTTGTGTTTTCACTCTCGATTATACATTTGCCTTTTTTTTTTGATTGCTGAATATACTGTAGTGTATACTGTCCATTTTAGACATTCTACTAACAGTAAGTAACTTTGCAACTACATGTCAACAAGCAGTAAGTAGAGTATTAGAAGAATGTCTGCTTAATATCTTCTAACACTTTCTTTGTCAATTTATTGTCAATTTATTCTAACACTAGACCTACCCCTTACAATAGCCCTTAACCTACCCTAACAGTCTACTTTGAAAGTTAGTAGATGCATAGATGGTAGTTGCAAATGAATGAGAATTAGTTGACATGTAGTTACAAAGTTACTTATAGTTAGTAGAATATCTAAAGTGGACTATCGAAATAAAAGTGACAAACTTTTTTTGTCTAGTTAAGTGTGATTATTATTATTTATTTATGCATTTAGCAGACGTTTTATCCAAAGCGACTTACAGTGCATTCAGGCTATCAATTTTTACATATCAAGTGTTCCCGGGGAATCGAACCCCCAACCTTGCGCTTGCTTGCTTGCTAGCGCAGTGCTCTACCAGTTGAGCTACAGGAACACTATAAATGTGACAAATGTCATAGTTTGGCACCTAGTAGGTTTTGCACTTCAAGTTTATTCTCCAAACTAAAGAATTACATACTTGAGCAGGACGATCCCTCCTTGTGCTCCAATCATGACATCTGTAAGATTATCATTGTTCATGTCCATCTGACCAAACAGAGATAGTCCAAACTGCTGCAGACCAGGCAGAACTGACCGCGCTGGGATCCGCTAAACACACACACACACACACACAAACACACACACACATATATATATATATATATATATATATAGAGAGAGAGAGAGAGAGAGAGAGAGAGAGATAGAGAGAGAGAGAGAGAGATAGAGAGAGAGAGAGAGATAGAGAGAGAGGGTGAGAGAAAGAGAGAGAGAGCATTCAGACTTAATCCAAAATTATACTTCAGTTTATATAAATATACAAGTGCATCTCAATAAATTAGAATGACAAGTAAAACAAATTAGAATGTCATGGAAAAGTTAATTTATTTCACATCACTTGTGTGTTAAATAAATTCAGTGCACACAGACTAAAGTAGTTTAAGTCTTAGTTTTTTTTAATTCTGATGTTTTTGGCTCACATTTAACAAAAACCCACCAATTCACTCTCTCAACAAATCAGAATATTAGAGTTGTCCAGAAGACAATCAATGAGACAATCAAACCTTCACAAGGAGGGTAAGCCACAAAAATTAATTTGCCAAAGAAGCTGGCTGTTCACAGAGTGCTGTATCCAAGCATGTTAACAGAAAGTTGAGTGGAAGGAAAAGGTGTGGAAGAAAAAAGATGGACAACAAACAAAGAGAAAAAACTGCAAGATCTGATTACTTTTCATCTCTTTTAGAAGACAAACAAACATAACCTAATGTATTTATTCAATACAGTGGCTAAATTAATGAAAAATAAAGCATCAACAAGACATTTCCCAACAGCACATCAATAATGACTTTATGAACTACTTTACTTCTAAAATCGATACTATTAGAGATAAAATTGAAACCATTCAGCCGTCAGCTACAGTATCACATCAGACAGTGCACTATAGACCCCCTGAGGAACAGTTCCACTCATTCTCTACTATAGGAGAGGAAGAATTGTATAAACTTGTTAAATCATCTAAACCAACAACATGTATGTTAGACCCTATACCATCTAAGCTCCTAAAACAGGTGCTTCCAGAAGTCATAGGTCCTCTTCTGACTATTATTAATTCCTCATTGTCATTATGTCCCCAAAACCTTCAAATTGGCTGTTATTAAGCCTCTCATCAAAAAACACAACTATACCCCAAAAAACTAGTTAATTATAGACCAATCTAAAATCTCCCTTTTCTGTCCAAGATACTAGAAAAGGTAGCATCCTCACAATTATATTCCTTCTTAGAGAAAAAAAAATTATATGTGAGGATTTCCAGTCAGGATTCAGACCGTATCATAGTACTGAGATAACTCTCCTATCATTTGATCGTGGTTGTATCTCTATTAGTGCTATTGGATCTTAGCTCTGCATTTTACACTATTGACCACAAAATTCTTTTGCATAGACTAGAAAACTTTGTTGGCATTAATGGCAGTGAATTAGCATGGTTTAAATCATATTATACGACTGCCATCTTCTCGTAGCAGTGAATGAAGAGGTATCATATCGATTACAAGTGCACTGTAAAACCCGACAAGTTAACTTAACTCAAACCGTTTGAGTAAACCGATATCCTTAAGTTATGTTAATTCAAACCGTTTGAGGAAACCGATTGCCTTAAACCGTTTAAGTTGAAAAAACTAACAGTTATGAGTACTCTGAACTTAATTCAGTTGAGTTCACTGAAAGAAGATATACATTGCAATTAAGTTATTAATTGAGTGATAATTGAGCTTTAGTGATGAACACCTGCTGTTAACAAACAGAATTAGAGAAGAAAAGAGAGAAAGGAACCACAGCTGACTTCATACACAGCCTCACTCAAACCTGACAAGTTATGTTAACTCAAACTATTTGAGAAAACCGATTGCCTTAAACCATTTAAGTTGAAAAAACTAACAGTTATGAGTACTCTGAACTTAATAACAACCTATACCTAGGTACAGGTTAACACCTGATGATATTTCTTCTGGGCTATTCAGTAACAACAAATGTGTTTTAGAAACACACGGTTATAACAGCCAGAGAAAAGACTAAGACAGAAATCAAGGGTCAAGAGCCCAACTAAAGCAGACACTGATCTCTAACATGGTTACTTCAAATGAAACAATAAATCAACATCTAAACCTTAGTTCATTCTCAATAAGATCTTCTGTAGACGTCTGACAGAAATAAAGTCAGTCTGGTTATTAATAAGTGGAGCTGGTGATGCTGTTTGTGGGTTGTTTAATCAGATCTTGAGAGATTTCATGTATTTTATTTCAGTTGATTTCATCTAAGGCTGTGTCTGAAGTCAGTTGTAGTAGTTCTTGTGTTTCTCTTTTCTTCAGTGATTCTGTTTGTTAACAGCAGCTGTTCATCACTAATTCTCAATCAATCAGCACTTAGTTAATCACTTAATTACTTGAATGCAACGTTTTAAAACTTACAGGGTTTAAATCAAGGCAATCTGTTTACTCAAACGGTTTGAGTTAAGTTAGGCTCAGTACTAGGGCCACTACTCTTCACGCTTTATATGTTACCCTTGGGAGATATCATCAGGAAACATGGTGTTAGCTTTCAGTGTTATGCTGATGACATTCAGCTCTATATTTCTTCACAGCCCAGTGAAAAATACCAATTTGAAAAACTAGAGAATGCATAGTTCGATATAAAATACTGGATATAAAATACTGGATGAAGAGTAATTTCTTACTGCTAAATTCTGAATAAAAAACAGGTGTTAATTATAGGACTTAATAACTTTGCATGTAATAACATAGAATGCTGTCTAAGACTTGATGACTGCTCTGTCAATTGTTCGTTATCAATTAGAGAACCTAGGTGTGTTATTTGATAGCAGTCTTTCTTTAGAAAGCCATGTTTCTAGCATTTATAAACTTAATTTTCCATCTCAAAAATATATCTAAATTACAACCTATGTAGTAATTTAATGTTAATCCATGTGTTTATGACCTTAAGGTAGATTATTGTAATGCTTTATTGGGTGGTTGTTCTGCACACTTAATAAACACTGGCTACCTATCAAATTTCACATTGATTTTAAAATATTAGTTTTGACTTTTAGAGCTTTAAATGGTCAGGCCCCACAATACATCACTGACTTGCTATGCACATACTCCCCAGGTCGTTCCCTTCGATCAGCAGGCCAAAGTCTTTTAATTGTCCCAAAGACTCAATGTAAAACCCAGGGAGATATGTCCTTTGAGGCCTTGCCTTTATTCCTCCGTGTGGCTGATTCTTTTGATTTCTTTAAAAGGCAACTCAAGACACCGTTATTTAAACAGGCTTTTAGTTGATTGGGCTTAAGTTTACTTTGGACTTTTTATTTGTTTTAATTTTATTTGTGTATTAATGTGGTTGTACCTTGTAAAGCACTTTGTGATTGAATCTGTGAAAAGCGCTCTATTAATTTACTTACTACTTACATACTTACTAAACAAACTACAGCTAGTCCAAAATGCAGCAGCAAGAGTTCTTACTAGAACCAGGAAGTATGACCATATTAGCCCGGTCCTGTCCACACTGCACTGGCTCCCTATCAAACATCGTATAGATTTTAAAATATTGCTTATTACTTATAAAGCCCTGAATGGTTTAGCACCTCAGTATTTGAATGAGCTCCTTTTACATTATACTCCTCTACGTCCGCTACGTTCTCAAAACTCAGGCAATTTGATAATACCTAGAATATCAAAATCAACTGCGGGCGGCAGATCCATTTCCTATTTGGTGCCTAAACTCTGGAATAACCTACCTAACATTGTTCGGGAGGCAGACACACTCGAAATTTAACAATCATGCTTATTTTTAAACACAGTGTCTGGAAATTACCTTGAAATAACATGAGTCTAAATCTAATGCATCCTGAGAGTGTTGATTTGGTCCAGAAACTATAAATGGTGCCTAAATGAACTTTTAATGGTGTTGAAAATATGTCAACTGACCACTTTTGAACTAGCTTTTAACCTTGTAAGGAGGTTCTTTGAATGTCTAAATCGGACGTACAGAACATGTAAAAAAAAAAAGACGTCATAAAAACGTTCATTCTGGCTCCTCGGTGGAAGTCTTTTCAATGTCTGTAAAGACATAAAAAGACGTCCACTGGGACATAACTTTGTCCAGTGGGTATTGTCTTCTGTAGAACTGCTTTACAGCTGAGTCACAACTTGCAACATAGACACTGGTATTAAACTGAATTGACTCAACACTTCACTGACTCTAAATAATGACATCGCTGCCTTCTGTAGAACTGCTTATAGCTGAAAGGATTTCATTTCAAATGTATGAATTTTACACTGTTAATGATCTGAACTGAACATACTCTGAACCGACTTGATCTGAAAAAATATACAATTGTCTTTTTAGAGCTGCTCTACAGCAGAATCTGAACTTTCACCATAGCTTCCATAACTGCTTTTTTTCCTGTTTATCTCTGTCAGGCTGCTTTGACACAATCTATATTGTAAAAGGTTCTATTCAAATGAAGGTGACTTAACTTGATGAATGCACTAAGAATTCACATCAGAACTGAAGTATACTTTGGGCTTTAAATTAACAGGTGTGCCTGAGTCACACTTATCATCTCTAGTCCTCAGGGTGGTTATTAATTGTTATTTACGACCGTTAGTGGAAAATAGTCTTAAGCAATAAACTGTGAACTTTCAGCTTGTCTGGGTTTCTGGGTTAAACGTGAGCACAAACACAATGTTTGGGATTGATGGAAGCACAGCAAACTCTCACCTGAGGAATGTATTCAGGGTTTATGCCATGCGTCCCATCACCCAGGTAGATGTAGACGACTCCTTCATCCTCCAGCGGTGCCCCGACTGCCACATCTGACAGACTGTCTCCATTCAGGTCCTTTAGTGAAGCCACGGATGCAGCAAATCTACCTGTGCTTGACTGGCTCACATTCAGTGTCTTCTGAAAATAGTTCTGAAAAAGAGAACAGCATATTTCTTCATCAGCACATGATCAGCACCAGAACAATTTCCACAACTTTCATGTCATAGGAATCCATTACAACAGCAATCCCAATGGAGTAACACAATGGTGACAACTAGCAGCCTTCCAGTTACAGGCAGAAGCTTGTTCATGAAGATCGCAATAATAGTCATGAATCTGTGCGTACCTGTTCTGATAAAGTGTAGACGTACAGCCTCCCTTCAGCCTTCGGTTGAGACTGGTAAAATAATGGAGCTCCGACCAGCAGGAAATCTGAGTCTCCATCAGAGTCCACATCCAACACACTCAGAGACGCTCCGAAATATGAGCCAATCTGATGCCGGAAATCAATTAAAATGAAGAGAAACTGCATTCTAGCACATGCTTTTATAGCCTGATTTTTATAGAAGAAATATGAAAACATGTTCTTGTGCTTCATAAACATAACGTCACATTATACTGGTTAAAAACTGAAGATGTTTTTTTAGAAGTAAAATTAGGAGTAAAAATTGTTTGTTTGTGTCTCTGGTGAAATACTGTCTGTGTGTGTATGTGTGTGTGTGTGTGTGTGCACTGTAAAAATGTATTCTCTATATTTACTCAATAAAATTGTGTCAAAATATTACAAGCAATATTATTAATTACATTTAACACATTTTAATTAATTAGAAATAATCATGCAAAATGAGTAGAGTAACATGAAACAATTAAGTAAAATTTACACAAAAATTTTGATTTCATTGGACAAAAAAAAAAAAAACACTATGCTAAAGAATACTATGTTATGCATGCCAGGCCAGTAGTTGGCGATCATGAAACACCCTTCAAAAACATTATATGCATGCACATGACATCAGCTTTTTTAAAGGCATCATGTTCAAAAGGTTGTAATGCCCCCAAAACAGTTATTGAAGACACCTAAAGTTCACAAACAGAATCACTGTAGAAAAAATAATTAATTTCCTCACCATTGTAGTGGTCAGTGTTTGCTTTAGTTGGACTCTCGACCCTTACAGTTTTAAACCTTTTTTTTGGTTGCTAGTTGTGATACAGCAGCTAGACAAGCCAAGAAGAAAATGAGATCAGGTGGTGTTATTTGTTTTTGCATCATCATTTGATCTGGGTTTCTGAGTTGGGTGTGTCTTATCAATGACAGACGCCTCTGGTTGTACAATATAAGCTTAGGTGTTTTCAGCATTATCTGAGAAATTCAGTATTACACTGCATTCTGGGTGCCACCAATCAAAACTAATTTATGGCTCCCATCATGCTTTGCGGCATGAATAAATTATGAGCAACAATTCTATAGTAGCTTGTTTTGTGTTTCTTACAGTTCGTCTGAATATGCTGTTTGTCACCATTCTTGAGATTCATACGCTGGTTCTTGATGTGACTGTGTGTCAAAAGAAAGTTCTCCTCTCTCAGTCAGAATTCTTAAACTCTATATTACACTGAAAACTCGAGGCCTTTTATTACTGAATCACAGCACTGCTATAATGAATATTAATGTAACTCAGAGATCAGACTCTGAAAGAGTTCAGATATCCAGATAAAACAAAGATTATATAAAAGCATAACCAACACTACCTGATCATCTTTTTTTTTTCTTAGCTTGTCTAGCTGTTACAACTGAGTTACAACAGCAATGCAAAACATAATATTAAAACATCAAGGGTCAAGAACACAACTAAAGCAAACACTGACCACTATAATGGTAACCAATAGTTTACCCTTTGATTCTGTTTGTGAACTTTAGGTGTCTTTAATAACTCTGTTTTGGGGGCCTTAAGACAGCCTTTTGAACATGATGCCTGTATCATATTTATGTAAGCAATAAAAAAGTGAATTTGTAAAGCTGATGTCATGATCGCCAACTACACTGTAAAAAGTGATTCTCTACACTGTAAAAAGTGTTTCCCTATATTTATTCAGTAAAATTGTGTCAAAATTTTACAAGCAATATTATTAATTAAATTTAAAACATTTTAATTAAGTAGAAATAATCATAAAAAATTAGTAGAATAACATGAAAAAATTAAGTAAAATGTACATAAAAATATTGATTTAATTGGACAAAAAACAAACAAACAAAAAAACACTATGCTAAAGAATACTATGTTATGCATGCCAGGCCAGTAGTTGGCGATCATGAAAGATTATATGCATGCACATGACGTCAGCCTTTTTACAAATTCACATTTTTGTTGCTTACATAGATATGATACAGGCATCATGTTCAAAAGGCTGTGTCTTAAGGCCCCCCAAACAGAGTTATTGAAGACACCTAATGTTCACGAACAGAATCAAAGGGTAAATTATTGGTTACCATTACAGTGGTCAGTGTTTGCTTTAGTTGTGTTCTTGACCCTTGATGTTTTAACATTACATTTTGCATTGCTGTTATAACTCAGTTATAACAGCTAGATAAACAAAGAATAAAGATGATCAGGTAGTGTTGGTCATGCTACTACATAATCTTTGTTTTTCCTGAATATCTGAACTCATTCAGAGTCTCATCTCTGAGACAAGATAACATTCATTATGGCAGCCCTGTGATTCAGCAAAAAAAGTGGAATTTTCAGTGTAAACCAGAGTTTGAGAATTGTGTTTAAAACAGAGAAAGGGGAACTTTCTTTTGACACACAGTCACATCAAGAACCAGCGTATGAATCTCAAGAATGGTGACAAACAGCATATTCAGACGAACTGTAAGAATCACAAAACAAGCTACTATAGAATTGTTGCTCATTATTTATTCATGCCGCAAAGCATGATGGGAGCCATAAAATGAGTTTTGATTGGTGGCACCCAGAATGCAGTGTAACATGCTTTTTGATGGTCACCATTGTTGAGGTTCTCAGGTTGTTTCTTGATGTCTGTGTGTCTAAATGAAAAAAACTTTTTTTTTTTTTTTTTAACAAGGTTTAGATCAGAGGTGCTTCTAAGAATTTCTCAGATAATGCTGAAAACACCTAAGCTTATATTGTACAACCAGAGGCGTCTGTCATTGATAAGACACACCCAACTCAGAAACCCAGATCAAATGATGATGCAAAAACAAATAACACCACCTGATCTCATTTTCTTCTTGGCTTGTCTAGCTGCTGTATCACAACTAGCAACCAAAAAATGATCAGAGGTGCTTCTAAGAATTTCTCTGATAATGCTGATAACACCAGAGCTTATATTGTTCAATCACAGGACACATGTTATTGATAAGACAGACCCAACTCAGACCAAATGATGATGTAAAAACAAATAAGACCACCTGGTCGCATTTCCTTCTTGGCTTATCTAGCTGCTGTATCACAACTAGCAACCAAATAAAAGCTATTCAAAATTTTAAGGGTCAAGAGTCCAACTAAAGCAAACACTGACCACTACAATGGTAAGCAAATTATTATTATTATTATTTCATTCAGTGATTCGGTTTGTGAACTTTAGGTGTCTTCAATAACTGTTTTGGGGGCATTACAACCTTTTGAACATGATGCCTTTATCATATTTATGTAAGCAACACAAATGTGAATTTCTAAAAAGGCTGATGTCATGTGCATGCATATAATGTTTCATGATCGCCAACTACTGGCCTGGCATGCATAACATAGTATTCTTTAGCATAGGGTTTTTTTGTTTGTTTGATTTTTGTCCAATGAAATCAATATTTTTGTGTAAATTTTACTAAATTTTTTCATGCTATTCTACTAATTTTTAATGATTATTTCTACTTAATTAAAATGTGTTACATTTAATTAATAATATTGCTTGTAAAGTTTTGACACAATTTTATTGAATAAATATAGATAATCAGTTTTAACAGTGTGTGTTTTGTGTCTGTAGTGCAGATTTTTTTTACGAAATCGCCCTGAAGAGTTCGTTCAAGAGGATGAAAATGTAACTGCGGCTGAAGACTCTCCTCTGATGAACGTGAATACTAAAGAAAACGGAGTCGGTGAGAACGACAGCACAGAGAAAGAGAACGGAGTGAAGGAGACGAGTTCCAGTCCTGATCTTCCAAACACAGACCAATAAAATATTACTTTATTACACAACAACAAAAGTAAAGATGTTTGCTTTGATGGAACTGAAAATTGTATTTTAACGGTATAGTTGAATAAAGATTTAATGATTTAAGGTGTGTGTTTTTGAAGGGTCTGATGGTTTGGGAGCCCCTGATCTCACTGGTGGAGAGAGATAATGTTGTGTCTGAGGGTTTTTCACTGACTTGTTCTCCATTGATGTTGCTCATCACTGTCCATGTGCTTTTATTCTTGGTGAAGAGGGTCACCAGACCCCTGTGTTCGGCCCGTGGTGCTCCAGAGAACAGAAGAGAGACGCCGCGTCTCATTCCCAGCACAGTAGAGTAACCTGAACACCATCAGCATCATTAAAACACACACACACACTCTTTACATCACACATCACACAAGAACAAACAAGAACCCCAACATACCCATGTACGAGTCTTTATTTACAGCCGGATCAATGATCTCTGTCTGTCTGAATTCAGATCCTGATCCTGTCACTTCATACAGAGCTCCACACCAGTCATTCACTCCGACCGAACCCACGATCACAGAGTCCTGAAACAAACACTGCAGTCTCAGCACTGACATATTACACACAATAACGGGGAATGATAAAAAAAAAAAAAAAAACTCTTCCTGCCAGCTGAGAGACAGTCACTAACAGGCATTTCTTAATCAGGGCGAACTGTATATGACAAACCGCTTTGATTTGAACTCTCTCTCACAACAGACACGGAAGAGAAGACAATGCTGAATAAAGTGGTAGTTTTTGCTATTTTTGGACTAAAATGTATATTCGATGCTTTAACAAATTCTAACGGACCCTCTGATGTCACATTGACTACTTTGATGATGTTTTTCTTCTCTTTCTGGACATGGACAGTAGACCGTACACAGCTTCAATGGAGGGACTGAGAGCTCTCGGACTAAATCTAAAATATCTTAAACTGTGTTCAGAAGATGTACAGAGGTCTCACGGGTTTGAAACAACATGAGGGTGAGTTATTAATGACATTTTTTTATTATTGGGTGTCAAGGCTGATAAAAAAGGACTATACTGAAACCAGGAGATGAAATGGGTTTTCAGGCAAATTACACTCACTCAGTAGATGATCATTTCCATGTTACAGCTAGACATTGTTTTTAAAATGAAAAGGATTTAGTAAATTCTGATTTTAATTCAGCGTGTGTGTTTAAAGGTACAAAATTGGACTCTTAAGGTACAAGGTCCAAGGGTACAAAAGCTTTACCCTTGAGGGTACAGCCCCAGTGACAAGTTATTGTACCCCTAAAGGTACAATTATGTCCTTTATTTTCTGAGAAAAGTGTATCATCAAAAGTGTAGATGATGATAACTTCAAACTCTTTGCAATTATTTCTCTGAGAAACTCCTTTCTGATATTGCTCCACTATTTACCGCTGCAGCATTGGAGGAATTGGTGATCCTCTGCCCATCTTGACTTCTGAGAGACACTGCCACTCTGAGAGGCTCTTTTTATACCCAATCATGTTTCAATATTTGGCATGAAATTTCAAAAATGTCTCACTTTCAACATTTGACATGCTATCTATATTCTATTGTGAATAAAATATAAGTTTAATAGATTTGTAAATTATTCTATTATTTTTTTTTTTACTCACAATTTGTACAGTACAGTTTACAACTTTTTTGGAAACGGGTTTTGTATATATATATATATATATATATATATATATATATATATATATATATATATATATATATATATATATATATATATATATACACTGGTAGATGTAAACATGTTACAATGGTAGACATTTTAAACAGACTGTGATCACAATTATGAATATGGGATACTGATATAAATGTATTTTATATTTTATAAGGTTCACTTGCTTGCAAGTTCAAAGCAAGACACAACATAACGCATTGTGACAGCCACATATCAGATAAAAGCGGATAAAAGAAAACAGTTAATAAATGACTTTCAGGTTATTTGTTACTAAAGTGCACATTAAAAACATTAAATACAGCAGCTCGAACGTGTGTGAGATATGCTAGAATGGACCTCATGACTTCTCAAGCATCATGCATGCACTTTTGAGTGTCAGTATTTCCATAATGGTGGTTGGCAAACATATTGGAAGGTGCATACTGTCGTCTACTGAACAACATAAAATAAGGATAGCAGATATCCAGATATTTTTTTTATGTTTAGCACCAAATAAACTGGATCTGTGGTGCTCTGGTTTTACTTCAGGTCCCAGATTTTACACCAAGTAGCGACACTATTTTCATAGGGCTTAAGAAGACTTTGCAGCAATCAGACGAACCATTTTTAATTTGGTTTAACAAATCAATGTTTAATTTGATTAACAAATGATTACAGACCCCTCTAAACATACTAGGTGCCAGGATGTCTTCGACTGACCCCTGGTTACCATGGCAACCATGACACCTCAGCCAGACCACGTGACTTTTACGACCTATAAGTATGTGGAGAGAATCTTCCTTCTACTCAGTTCTCTCTGAAACATACTGATATAAAAATGCACTCTTCTCTAATTAATTCATAGAAAAACCTTTCTTTGAATGAACACACATATACTTCAGGTCATTGTGTATGTTGTTACTGTTCTTGTATACTGTCTTTTTGTCTTGTAAACTGTTTTATGCATGCTTATGATAGAACCACTTGTTAATGTAATTTACCTATATGTAATCGTACCATGTTTACATTTAAACTTAAGCATTTAGCAGACGCTTTTATCCAAAGCAACTTACAGTGCATTCACACTATCAATTTTTACCTATCATGTGTTCCCAGGGAATCGAACACCCAACCTTGCTCTTGAAATGGCAATGCTCTACCAATTGAGCTACAGGAACACAATGCACAAATAATGTTTAGTATCTGTGAATTCGTCTTCTGATGATCTAAATGATAGTGTATATTAAATGTTGGTACATAGGTAATATACAGTATTAGTGTTCTAAGAATCTTTAAGATTCTTCTCTTGAACCCCCACTTGAGTTCAATTTTGCAAATTTCCATTATTTCACACAAAGGGTTGTAAAACTCATCATTAGTTCCAACCTCCCGCTTGGAATTTTAACCTTTCTCATTGGACAAGCCCATCCTGAGAGGCGTAAACCTTCTCAGACCTCAAAGCCCTCACCTCAGTGACCCGCCTTCAGTCTGCATTTCTTTTAGATCATAAGGGGATGAGGAGGATGAGCTAGAACTCTCTTTAATGACTAAGTCTGTGCCAGACCTCATGCCTCGACTTTCCATTCACCAAAGATCCTAGGATCTCAGCTGATGTCTCTTTTAGCTCTTGTCACTTTCCATTTGGAAGAAACTCCTAATCACCACCGAGTCAGGACACCTTTGGAATTCATCAGTCTTCAAAACCGGAAGAACATGATTGCGACTCCTACAGCACCGAACCTCCAAACCATCATGATTTGCATCCAGATGCTCATTCGAAGCCAAGGAAATGCAAGAGTCATACATTTAAATAAATGAAACAGAGGTTTAGTATAAGCTATAGACCCCGTTATTAACTCTGATGGTTTTACTCAGGTGGTTAACTGACTCTTTTCATAGCTTCATTCTCTGGTTTTCCTGATGGTATCATCCATCAAATCTCATTTTTCCCTTTCCCCTGTATGAGTGATTTTATGTATGTATGTTTTGTTTTAGTTTTTTGACTAGTTTGCATTACTTTTTAGTTAATAAAATTCTGGCTTACAAATCAATGTCCCTTTACAATTCTGATTTTGTTACATGCTCTGGTGCATTAATACTGTATGAAAGTGTTTTCTGTGGCCACGGAAATATCCTTTCTTAGAGTTAATATAAAACTGAGCTAAGGGTTCACTGGATGAACAGATTAGTTGATGGCAATTTAATTCTGCTACAGTTACTACTGGCAGCACATATAAATAATTGTAATTAATCATAATTAATTGTAATTATTTATATAGATTTCCTTTTTGAGCTTAAATTCACTACAAGTGCACAAACTGCATGAACTTGTTTTATGGAATGAAACTTATTGTTCCTTATAAAAAATTTAAATAATTATTTGTTACTTTATGTCATTCTTATCTCTCACCTGCTGGTAGACGACACTGAATCCACTCTGTGATAACTCTTTCTGTCTGTCTCTGCCTTGAGCATCCTTTGACCCTGAAACACAGAAGGAAAACTCTTACAATCATCTGTGGGTTCTTCAACTGCTACTTCTGTTTAAAACTTCTATTTATGGTCCATTTTCTGTACATGTACATTTTACCTTCAATATTGTAGATCTTTTTTTGCAGGTTGTCAAGAAGTCCTTCGAGTCCACTGTAGTCTTTAATGTAGAAGGTGTTGTTCTGTTTTGGTTCTGATGCCAGCTGAGTGAGTCCAGTTAAATCAACGTTTCCAACCTGAAAAACAGTAGTCATTACATCTGACTGTGAAAAAACACTTTTAATAAAAATGTGAACTCAAAAAAGCATGATATCTGAAATATTTATTAAAATAAATGACAAACTGAAATCTTTGTTTTCCTCTGTGCACTTGATGACATGTAAAAAGTGTTTTCCACTCAATGATGTGACATACAGGATAGTAATCTAATCTGTGATTAAATACAACATGTTGTATATCTCACTTAAAGCTGAAGTGTGTCCTTTCTGTATTAATATATATATATATATATATATATATATATATATATATATATATATATATATATATATATATATATATATATATATATATACACACATATTTTTTTTAATAAAATGATTATATATTTACTATTTTTAGAAAATTGCACAAATAAAGACTGTTTCCAGACAAGCTTTTTGAACATTCTACTCATCTGTCATTGGACGGTCAAACAGATAGTCCCACCCTAAACTCATGTGATTGGTTGAGTCAGAAATCTCTCCAACTGCTCTAACCAGATGAATGTTGTGAAAGTTTCTCAGAGTCACAGTGTCTGTTAACAATTCAAACTACCAATGGCTGACTTACAGTAGTACAGTAGTACAGAACACACTCTGTAAAAAGCTGAAAAGAGACATAAAAGGACAAAGAAACACACCCCGATGATGTAACGGAGGATATTCTGCTCATCACATTTCTTGAGGACATTATCATCATCGTTATCACTGGGGTCTCCATCTGTGATGATCACCAGAGCTTTCTGAGCATTGGGATCGGCTCCAGACGACACTCTATTCAGCAGATTCTTTCTGATGACATAATAAATCATAAATCATAACATATGAACAGATTTCAGCCTCAGTGTCAATTTGCTTCGGTTGTTTCTAGGAGATTACGTTCACACTTCACAATTTCATATAATCTGACTGATAAAATCAGAAGTATATGTGGCATGCCATCTGAGCTCAGAATTCAGCCTGAACCCAGAGAACTCCCCCAGCCCCCAGGACCACTGCTCCCTACACGCAGAGTACACAATTTTTGTAGCACACCAACTCCCAGGGGGCACCATCCCAATTGCTCCAAAAAAAAAGGCATATGTGGATATGCATCACAACAACGGTGACAATCAAAAAAATATATTTTTTTGTAAAAAAATTAAATTCTACAACATTTCTATCCAAGAAAATAAATAAAGCTGCAACAAAACACTAATATCTTATTTTGCTATAATATTGTCACCATTAGCAGCATGATGCAAACACCTGAGCTCCATGCTCTCTGCCACAATAACAGTGCTTTATAACACACAGTTACAACAGCCAGAGACCAGCTAACACAAGAAGTATGAGGACCAAGATCCCAACTAAACCAAACACTGATCACTACAATGGTGATATCAAATATCAACATTTAAACCTCTGTTAATTCTCAATAAGAGCTTCTCTAGATGTCTGACATAAATAAAGTCAATCTAATGAGTGAAGCTGATGAAGCTGTTTGTGGAGATGTTTGATCCTCCTCTGTCTTAATTCAACCCCAAATTAAGATCCCAACTAAAGCAAACACTGACCACTATAATGGTGACACACAAATTGTGATTTTTCTCGTTTGGTGATTATGCTTGTTAACATCAGGTGTCTTCAATAATGGTCAATCATAACTCAATTAACTTCTTAATTATCTCATTAACTTCAACTCTTATAGGCTGTTGTCTCCATTCACTTTCTTCACTTTTCTCCACCAGAATAATCAGAAAGGCTAAAAAAAATCATAGGGGACCACTCTCACCCTGCTCATCATGTCTTTAATCTCCTCCCATCAGGAAGAAGATATAGGAGTATCAAGACTTCTACATCACGTTTCAGAGACAGCACTTACCCTCTGGCTATCAGACATCTGAACCTGCACTGACTGCTAGCAGCACTTTATTAACGGTTGCTGGGTATTGTTGGTGAACATTGTCTGTTTTTTGTCTTGATGTTTGTCTTTTGGGTTATTTACGTATGAGAGTTGTACCAAGACAAATTCCTATCAACTTGTTGACGTGGCAATACATTTATTGAATTTAATTGAATTGAACTCTGCTTCAGTGTTACTTTTAACACTGTCCACACTCAGAGTGTTAATTTAACAATGGGGATTTTGCTGTGATCCATTGTTACTAAGGACGTAGCATCTGATCACTTCTGTATTTTCTTTGATATACTGATCTCTGCTACCACTGAATCTAGATAGGTCTCTGTCAGAAGGAGATGTATAAATGAGAACACAAGTGTACTATTTACGGAGGCTATATCTTTAACACCAAGCATTTCTGCAGACTCTTCTTTTCTTACACCGCTCTTGTTTAGCCTGTATATGATCCCACTAAGTCAAATAATGAGAAAGAACCAAATTGCCTATCACAGCTATGCTGATGATACCCAGATTTACCTAGCCTTATCTCCAAATGACTACAGCCCCATTGACTCCCTCTGCCAATGCATTGATGAAATTAATAGTTGGATGTGTCAGAACTATCTTCAGTTAAACAAGGAAAAAACTGAAGTCATTGCATTTGGAAACAAAGATGAAGTGTTCAAGGTGAATGCATACCTTAAATCTAGGGGTCATACAACTAAAAATCAAGTCAGGAATCTTGGTGTGATTCTGGAGACAGACCTTAGTTTCAGTAGTCATGTCAAAGCAGTAACTAAATCAGCATACTATCATTTAAAAAACATTGCAGAGATTAGATGTTTTGTTTCCAGTCAAGACTTGGAGAAACTTTTTCATGCCTTTATCACCAGCAGGGTGGACTATTGTAATGGGCTCCTCACTGGCCTTCCCAAAAAGACCATTAGACAGCTGCAGCTCATCCAGAACACTACTGCCAGGATTCTGACTAGAACCAGAAAATCTGAGCATATCACACCAGTCCTCAGGTTCTTACACTGGCTTTCAGTCACATTTAGGATTGATTTTAAAGTACTTTTACTCGTATATAAGTCACTAAATGACCTAGGACCGAAATATATTGCAGATATATTCATTGAATATAAACCTAACAGAGCACTCAGATCATTAGGATCAAGTCAGTTAGAAATACTAAAGGTTCACACAAAACAAGGGGAGTCCTCCTTTAGTTACTATGCCGCCCGCAGTTGGAATCAGCTTCCAGAAGAGATCAGATGTGCTAAAACACTAGTCACATTTAAATCTAGACTCAAAACCCATCTGTTTAGCTGTGCATTTATTGAATGAGCACTGTGCAATGTCCAAACTAATTTTTTTTTTTATGTAAAATCATTTTCTGTTTTAAATTCATTTTAAATAAGTAAATATTTTAATAATTTTAAAAGTTTTAAAATTGCTTGTTTTATTCTTGTTATTATTTTTCTTCATTATTATTTTACTTTCTTTTATGTAAAGCACTTTGAAATACCATTGTGTACGAAATGTGCTAATGCAAAAGTAAATGCACAAGCACACCTTTTAAATGTTTTATATTTATTAAAATAAACTGTAAATCATTTGTTAAATGTAAAAATTTAGCCGGTGCATCACAAAAAAAATCATAATCCTGTGAAACTTTTGTGGCTGTTGGTATTTTTTGGGGGCGGCAGTGCCTCAGTGGTTTATGTAGGTTGTCTACAAACTGGAACGTTGGTGGTTCAATCCCCGGCTCCACCTGACCAAGTGTGGAGGTGTCCTTGAGCAAGATACCTAACCCCAGCTGCTCCCGACGAGCTGGACGTGCCTTGAATGCCAGACACCGCAGTCAGTGTATGAATGGGTGAATGTGAGGCAAATTGCAAAGCGCTTTGCATGGCCTTGTGGTCTGTTGAAAGCGCTATATAAATGCAGTCCATTTACCATATTAATAACATGTTTTAATGTCAGAAATAAATTCCAACATCACCAACGCATCTTATATTCTCTCTGACTTACTTTACGAAATTTAAAGTGAAAATGACATGACATACAGCCAAGTATGATGACCCATACTCAGAATTCGTGCTCTTCATTTAACCCATCCAAAGTGCGCACGCACGCACGCACGCACACACACACACGTAGCAGTGAGCATAATTTATGCTGCGGCATCCAGGAAGCAGTTGGGGCTTCTGTGCCTTGCTCAAGGGCACCTTAGTCGTGTTATTGAGAGTGGAGATAGCACTGTACATACACTCCCCCCACCCTGCCGGCCCGAGACTCTAATTCACAACTCTTCGATTGCGAGTCAGACTCTCTAACCATTAGGCCACGACTTCCCCTTCAAAATTAGCCATGGTTTTAATGGGAATAACACCAAAAATCATCGTTCTGGTAGCCATGGTAACTGCAAATTAACCATGGTTTTCTTATTTCGAATAATAATTTACAAATAAGTATTAAGATCTTTTTTATTTGGTTATTTAAAAAAGACCTTTAAAATTACTTAAAATGCATTGTAAAAAACTATGAGGCAATAAAGATTGGTTAAGAACACTGTTAAAATACATAATGTAGGCTAAGACAAAATAACCCATTGATGTAAATTACGTGTTATTACAAATACCTGAAAGAAAGCCAAAGGCCATGTAACTGCTGCTACACTTACAGGACGACCAGATCCTTCTTTAGGCTATTAGACAAACATTTCATTCAAATATTCACTTCATCTTTCATTTTTGGACAGCTTTTTGCTATAGATGAAATAGTCATTATA
>NW_020529001.1:132500-160528 GCF_003368295.1 Carassius auratus
GGTCAAGCCAGTGGAGGAGTGGGTCAGGGAGTTTTGGGCATACTCAGCCCATGGAAGAAATTCTGCCCATCGGTTCTGTTCACGGCTGCAATATGTTCTGAGATACCTGCCAATTTCCTGGTTCAACCTCTCCACTTGGCCGTTTGATTGTGGATGGTATCCTGATGTAAGGCTTATGTTGATGTCAAGTTGTTTACAAAAAGCTTTCCAAACCTGAGAGGTAAACTGAGGTCCTCTATCCGACACAATATCCTCAGGTAAGCCATAAACTCTGAAGACATGGTGAAATAGGGCTTGAGCCGTTTCCATGGCAGTGGGAAGACTTTTGAGAGGGATCAGACGGCAGGCTTTAGAGAAGCGATCAATGATTACTAGTATGGTGGTGAAACCAGTGGAGAGAGGCAGGTCTGTTACAAAGTCTATGGACAAGTGGGACCAAGGACGCTGTGGAATGGGTAACGGTTGAAGGAGGCCAGAGGGTAGTTCTTTGGGTGTCTTGGATTGAGCGCAGATTTGACAGGACTTGACATAGGTTACCACATCCTTGGTCATTGAAGGCCACCAGAAAGAGTTCTGTAGCAGATGGAGAGTGCGTGAAATTCCAGGATGTCCTGAGCTCAAAGTGGTGTGAACCCATTGCATAACTCGGAGACGCAAACCTTGAGGCACAAAGCACTTATTCAGGGGACAATTTCCGGGTGGTGGCTCTTGTTGATGGGCCCGCTGGATCTCTTCCATAATGTCCCAGGTTACTGGAGCAATGATAACAGATGGTGGGAGGATAGATTCAGGTGTGACATTGTCTACGGGAGGATCGTGACATCTAGATAGAGCATCAGCCTTACTGTTTTTGCTGCCAGGTCTGTAGGTGACTGTAAACTGGAAACGGGTGAAGAATAAAGACCAACGGGCTTGACGTGGATTCAGGCGTTTGGCACTCTTGATATATTCCAGGTTTTTGTGGTCGGTGATTACTTGGAATGGGTGGACTGCTCCCTCAAGCCAGTGTCTCCATTCTTCAATAGCTGCTTTCATGGACAACAGTTCTTTATTGCCTACATCATAGTTGCACTCAGCAGAAGTCAATTTCCTTGAGAAGAATGCACAGGGGTAGAGCTTGCCAGGCTGACCATGACGTTGAGAAAGGACGGCTCCAATTCCACAATCAGATGCATCCACTTCTAACACAAAAGGTAGATTAGGATCAGGGTGCTTGAGGATTGGGGCCGTTGTGAAACTATACTTGAGTTTGGTGAATGCCTGGATAGCTTCCTGAGTCCATTTAAGTTTGGATGGTTTGCCTTTTAACAGTGATGTTAGGGGGGATGCAATCAGACTGTAATTACGAATGAACCGCCGGTAAAAGTTTGCAAAACCAAGGAAATGTTGTAGTTCCTTGACTGTAGTGGGTTGTGGCCAGTCGGTGACTGCTCTGACCTTGGAGTTATCCATCTCCACACCCTGGTAACTGATGTTGTACCCAAGAAAGGACGTTTGCTTGACATGAAACTCACATTTCTCTGCCTTGATGTATAGTTGATTATCCAGCAGGCGGGAGAGTACTGTCTTGACATGTTGGATGTGTTCAGATTCTGTCTTGGAGTAAATCAGTATGTCATCTTTGTATGCTATCACATATTGGTTCAAGAGATCTCTGAATATTTCATTGATAAAAGATTGGAAGACTGCTGGGGCATTAGCAAGTCCATACGGCATGACCAAATACTCATAGTGCCCCCTAGTGGTGAGGAAGGCAGTTTTCCATTCATCACCTTCACGAATGCGGATCAAGTTGTACGCACTTCTGAGGTCCAGCTTCGTGTAAACCCTTGCTTCACGTAGTTGTTCCAGTGCAGATGGAACCAGTGGAAGGGGGTAACGGAACTTGATAGTTACATTATTTAGCCCTCTGTAGTCTATGCATGGCCGTAAGCCTCCATCTTTCTTTTCTACAAAGAAAAACCCTGCAGCCGCTGGAGAGGTGGAGGGACGGATAAATCCAGAGTTCATGGCTTCTTCAATGTATTCTTCCATGGCTTGAGTCTCGTTACGTGACAAAGGGTAAACCTTGCTCTTAGGAGGCATGGCATTGGGCAACAAATCAATAGCACAGTCCCATGGTCGGTGAGGTGGTAACTGTGTGGCTTTGATTTTACTGAAAACTTCAGAGAATTCTTTGTAACAGGATGGAATTTTAGTATTTTGAGTGGTGTTTGGGCTTTCAATAGTGGTCATTAAACAGGGCTTGATTATGGTGGAGTGCATACACTGGTTTTGGCAGAATTCAGACCAATGGGTTAACTCACCATGATGCCAGGAAAAAACTGGGTCATGAACAGCTAACCAGGGGTATCCAAGGATAATATCATATCTTGGGGAGTCAATGACATAGAATGAGATGGCCTCTTGATGGAAAAGTCCAACATGGAGTTGTAGTGGTTGTGTTTGGTGGTTGATGCCATCTCCTATGAGGGTGTTGTTAACAGCACTAATCTTGATGGATGGCACACAGGGTTGCGTGGGAAGGTTGAACTTGCTAATGATGTCCTTGTGGATGAGATTTAGGGCAGCTCCAGAATCGATTAGCGCTGTTAAATCAATGGAAGTACTTTCAGTAGATAGTCGAACTGGAAAAGTCAATGATTTGGTAGGAAGGAGAGAAAATTGTTCAACACTCACCTGGGTAGTTATCTTGGTGTTTTTCCGGGCTTTGTGTGGACATGTTATGCTGTGGTGGCCTGTTTCACCACAGTAGTAGCACAGATTGAGTTGACGTCGTCGATTTCTCTCCTCTTACGTGAGTCTTGAAAAACCCATTTGCTTGGGCTCCTGGCTAAGCATTGACATGGGTTGGGGAACATGAGAAAGCTGGGGTGTGACTGTAGCACTGGAGTGTGATATCTTCCTCTTGGGAGCATTCCTCATAAGATTATCGATCTTGATAGCAAGAGTGATATATTCATTCAAAGAACAGTTTTCCCCTTTGCAGGCCAGTTCAGTTTGTAGGTCGAGGTTCAGACTTTGTCGAAACACAGCCTTTAATGAGACATCATTCCAGCCACTTTGTGCAGCGAGGGTTCTAAACTCAATAGCATAATCTGCAGCGGTGCGATTGTCTTGAGATAGATGAAGCAATTGTGTGGAAATATCTTTGCCCCCAGCGGGATATTCAACACATCTCGTAATTGTTGAATAAAATAGGTATAGGAGGAACGAAACAAATGATCCGTCTCCCAGACTGCTGCAGCCCAATCGATTGCTTTACCAGAGAGCAGTGACATTAGAAAAGCACATTTCTTTTCACCTGAGTGAAACTGTTCTTCCTGGTTAGCAAAAAAAATCTCCACTTGACGAATAAAACCCCGGCATTGTTCAGCTGAACCGTCAAACTTCTCTGGCATAGCCAGTCTTACCGTCTGTGGTGTTGGAGAGGGAAGTGATCGTATATAATGGGTTAGGTGTTCATTTGCAGCCTGAAGTTTGTTGAGTTGATCCTGGTAATTCTTGAGCATTTCACCTTGATAAGCAAAAGCAGCTTGAAGCTGGGAAACTTCCGCTGGATTCATAGGAGGCGAAGTATTCTGTAATGACGGTGAAGCCGAAGCTGTGTTAGAATCCATTTGCAGAAGTTTATTTAAAAAAAACAGTTCAACCATCCAAATCGTGAAGCAGAAATCAGAGTCGAGGTCACAGGCAAAGGGGTCAAAATCATAGAAAACAATCCAACCAGCAAACAAGCAAAAGGGGCAATCCAAAGGCAAAAATCCAGAGAAACAGGCAAAAAGTCAAACACAGTGTAATCAAATCAGACAATGGAAAAATGCTTGGTAAGGCAGTAGAACTGGCAATACTTCGCAAATCATGTTTCGGCCTGGCCATGCTTAAATGGCTGCCAAACAGGAAGTGATAGTAGAAGCAGAGGGAGCGGCACCAGTCAATACTCAGGTGAGGGCTCCCTCTGCTGGCGTGGCGTTACATCAATAAACACTTCATGATGGAATTAACACAATTCTTCCTCTCCTATAG
Source organism: Carassius auratus (assembly GCF_003368295.1). Lineage (NCBI taxonomy): Eukaryota > Metazoa > Chordata > Actinopteri > Cypriniformes > Cyprinidae > Carassius > Carassius auratus. The sequence continues at coordinate 136,527 of NW_020529001.1, forward strand.
TAGAGAATGAGTGGAACTGTTCATCAGGGGGTCTATAGTGCACTGTCTGATGTGATACTGTAGCTGACGGCTGAATTTTATCTCTGATAGTATTGATTTTAGAAGTAGTTCATAAAGTCATTACTGCTGTAGTGTTGGGAAATGTCAACACTTGTTGAGGCTTTATTTTTCGTTAATTTAGCCACTGTATTGAATAACCAGACGAAACCAGTAGTTCAATTCCAGGCTGCAGCAAAGTCAGATTGTGCAGAAGAATCATCTGTTTCCTGTGTTCTTGTCCTGGTGCTCCTCTGAGACAAGGTCTTTACAGGGGATCTGTATCTGGGGCTCTAGTTTGCTCTAGGCTGGGGCTCTAGAGTGTAAAGAGGAAAATGTTTTAAAAAGCATGTGAGAGTTAGACAAATCGTTAATTTTGTTATGGTAGTATGACCTTTCAGATAAGGAAGCAACTTAGCAGATAAGGAAGATAGGAGTGACTGATACATATTAAGGTCAGTAGTATTTTTGGATTTGCGGCACACCCTTTCAGCAGCTCTAAGCTTAGAATGGTGTTCGCGTAGAACATCAGATAACCAAGGAGCAGAAGGGGTGTTACGGGCTGGCCTGGAAGACAAGGGGCAAACAGTGTCTAAACAAGATGTAAGAATGGAGCAGAAAGTATCAGTAGCACTGTTAGCATCCAAAGATGCAAACAGTTTATGGGAAGGAAGTGAAGATGAAACCATTGCAGATAGCCGGGAGGGTGAGGTTTATCAAGGTGGATGTTGAAATCTCCAAGCACAACTAGGGGAGTACCATCCTCAGGAAAGGTTGAAAGCAACACATCTAATATATCAAAAAAGTTACCCAGTGGTCCTGGAGGTTGATAGACAACTAAAAAATGTATTTTAAAAGGGTAGGTAACAGTAACTGAATGAGATTCAAAGGAGCTGTTGATACACAAAGATGGTAAAGGATTAAATTTCCAATCATTAGAGATGAGCAGACCAGTACCTCCACCTCTTCCAGTCAAACGGGGGGAGTGGGAAAATGAGAAATTATTGGAGAGCGCTGCAGGTGTAGCAGTGTCCTCTGGTTTGATCCAGGTCTCTGTCAGTGCCATGAGATTAAGCTTTGAATGACTAATAATAGAATTAATGAATTTGGCTTTGTTTACAGCAGACTGGCAATTCCAGAGACCAATAGAAAAAGAAAATAGTGTATTAGCAGACATAGGCAAAGTGTGCAGGTTGTTAGGATTACACTGCCTCCTGTGTTAAAATACATAATGTAGGCTAATACAATGTAAAAAAAAAAAAAATTTGCGTCAACTAAAAAAAATAAGGCAACTTATTGCAAGCGCTTTTTTGAGTAAACTTAACAAACGGGGACTAAAGTCCACCCAACTTACAATAGTTTAATATCACAAGTTGTCACAACATAAATAATCATGTTAACCTAAAAGAATATCAGAATTTTTTTTTTTGTTTACTTTACACAAGGCCTATTATCTATAAGCATACACAATTTTAAAGTGAAATAAGTGAAATTCAGCCAAGTATGGTGACTTATACTCAGTATTCATGCTCTACATTTAACCCACCCAAATTGCGCGCGCACACACACACACACACACACACAAAGAGAGAGAGCAGTGTTCATCATTTATGCTGCAGCACCCAGGGAGCAGTTGGGGGTTCAGTGTCTTGCTCAAGGACACCTCAGTCGTGTTATTGCCGACCCAAGATTCAAACCCACAACCCTAGGGTTAGAAGTCAAACTCTCTAACCACTAGGTTATGACTTTATATTATTCAAATTAGTCTAAATAAATAAAAGACCATAACACAGGTCAAATAACTTTTTTATTATTGAAAGATTGTGTCCAAAGCACAAGCACATACCAAGTCTTGTACATTAACTTCTTTACTCAATGCATTTTACACTGAACTCAACACATGGTACATAATGCATGTTAAATAAATCCAGTGTTAATTATACCTTCATATGTTAGTAGTCTTCTAGCATGAAGTCACATGTATTTAACATTTTTGTTTGTTTTTAAAGGAACTATAATGTGAAAATTACTATATTGCGTATTTTAACATCAACCTAATCCACTGGGCAAAGTTATGTACAGTGGACGTCTTTTTATGTCTTTGCAGACGTTGAAAAGACGTCCACTGAGGAGACAGAATGTTTTTATGACGTCTTTTTTTAAAATGTTTTTTATGTCTTCTGTACGTCTGATATAGACGTTCACAGATCCTCCTCCTTACTTTATTTCTGTCAGACATTTAGAGAAGCTTTTATTGAGAATTAACAGAGGTTTCAATGTTGATACTTGATTTATTTTAGGTCACCATTGTGGTGATCAGTGTTTGGTTTAGTTGTGATCTTGGTCCAGTTACTTTCTTGTTTTACCTTATCTTTTGCTGCTGTAACAGTGTATTTTAAAACACTGTTTTTGTGGCAAAGAAAGACAAAGTTTAAGAGAGCTCAGGTTTTATCAGCTCATGGGAGCCATGGATGAATTTTGAAAGGTGGCACCCAGAATGCACTGCAACATGCTTTTTTGATTTTCACCATTGTTGAGTTTCACAGGTTGATTCTTGATGTTTGCACGTCTAACGGAAAGACTGTTTTGAAAGATTTTTTGAACAATTTTTAAGAAATTCCTCAGATTGTATTTAAAATACTGGAAATACTTTGTTGAAGAGTCATAGGGCTCCAATAATCAACAATTTAACTTTAAATCAGTAATTCAAGAATAACAATAGTCTTTGCTTGTCCATCAGTTTTATAACTCAGTTATAACAGCCAATTAAAACCTGGCTTTATCATTTTAGGGGACAAGAGCCCAAACTAAAGCAAACACTGACCACTATAATGGTGACACCATTAAAAAAGTGATTTTCATCTTTGTTGATTCTTCATGTTAACATCAGGTTAATGACGTCAATAATGGTCAATCATCCCTCAATTAATCACTTAATTATCTCATTAACTTTAACTCTGCTTCAGTGTTAATTTAACACTCCTATTCTAACACTTTCACACTCTTGAGTGTGGTCTCACATGTACTCCCAGCTGAGTTCATTTCATGCTGGATTTTTTGCTGTGTATGTACCATGTGTTGAGTTCAGTGTAAAATGCATTGAGTAAAGAAGTTAATATACAAGACTTGGTATGTCCTTGTGCTTTGGACACAAACTTTCAATAATAAAAAAAAGTTATTTGAAGCTAGTTGCTCCAGAGGCTTAAAAGGTGAGTTTTTCCAAAGGATTACTCATGATTTTGAGCTCACAACACTTGAAATCGTAAGTTTATGCATTTCGAAGGTAAATTAGTTAAATTAACGCATATTTTTAAGTGACAGGGCCAAAATGCAAAAATTAGTCAAAAATTAGTTCAAAATTTAGTTTAGTCAACATTACTTGATTTTTTTAAGTCAAGACAACATTAGGGTTTACAGTGATATATATCAATGAACTGGCAGATCTTCTGGACCAGTCCAACAGTCCAGGATTACAATCACACCACACAGAGGTCAAATATTTACTGTATGCAGACGACTTACTAATTCTGTCTAAAACACCAGAAGGTCTTCAGAACAACCTCGACATTTTAACTAAATACTGCCAGGATTGGGCCTTAGACGTCAACATCCCAAAAACTAAGATTATGATATTTCAGAAAAAAAAACAGAAATCTAGAACATAAACATTTATTTACTTTAAACAACACCACACTTCAGCATACTTTACACTATATTTATCTTGGTCTGGATTTAACTCCCACTGGAACTTTCAAATGGGCAATTAGAACATTACTTATAAAGCCCACAGGGCACTGCACGCTATACGAATGAAATTATTCAGAATAAACATCCCCACCAGAATCTGGACAAAGATCTTGGATAGTGTCATTCTGCCCATTGCCCTGTATGGAAGCGAGATCAGGGGCCCAGCAGCCATAAACACACTTCAGCGCTGGGGAAGTGAGAATGAAATGTGGGAAAAAAGTGAAATGAATACACCTTATGCTGAAGGGAAAGTACATTTACAATGCAGAAGAAGACATTTCAACACAAATGTTTTCTAGAGTAGTTTCTGTTCATTAGTATGATTGAACCGGATCATCAAGGGTCAGAAGCAAAGACAGTGGTTTATAGAATGGGATTTAAATACATAAAGGATATTTGTGTTGTTTAACATTTATTATTGCAGGTTTGCATCATATTCAGTGTTGCATTATTTTTATTCATTTTGAGGAATACTGAAACTGTATTTTTATTTATTTTTTATTTTTTTGCGAGATGAATTATATAATTATATATACAAATACTAATATTTGTTTTATAACTACAGTAACATCTTATGATTTCTCTCAACATAGGGACAGGAGTGAATTGTGATAATAAATAAATGGAGATGTAGGTATTTTAAGAGTGAATCTGTTAAAAGCCTGTTGAAGAGACCAGACCTGAGCTACTCTCACAACTATACAATGACAAGTACTTATTACAATAACGAGAAATATGAGCAATATGAAATGCCTAAAATAGTCTAACAGGCAACAAAATAAAGGCTAAATTTTGTCAATTATTTGTAGATGTTAGCCAGCTAGCTAGCTAGTTCGACTAATTAGCAAAGCGCATACTTTTCACTTTAATTGCAGGCAAGGATAATTGCTTAAACTGAATTATTTAATTTTATGAATGCAAGATTATAGTCCTAGTCGTGGTCTTTTTCAAAAGACATGTAGACACATTTTGGTGAATTAAAAGCAAGCAGTGATGTAACTGAAATTAAAATATTACAAAAGCTTGCATTTATTTTAAAATTAAGTCAGTTTAAATAAACTGCTAACTCTAGTAAAACCGTTCCACGGTGTCAGTGTTGTCAGTTAAGATGTTCTAAAAAGTCTATTTCAAAATACTACATAAACTTCACGGGCTAATACACAGTCCTTAACTTGTGATTTTTACCTCTATATTGATATTTACTGTCGAACATGACATGTCAAATCTTATGAATTTTCGTTTATGTCTATTTTATTTTATTCTAACACTATTTTAATCAGTTTGATGGTTGATCAGTACTAAAATTATGTTAACTTTCAGAAATTGCATACTTCTGACCAAAACCCCCTTCTACAGGCCCCTTCAGTCATTTTGGGCCCTAGACAACTGCAAGATATGTCTCCTGTGCCACGGGTCGGGCCTGCTTCAGAGACTCAGAACACTCCTGAGCTCCAGACACTCCGGGAACATGACACATTCAATATTACTTGGTGGAGGACCTGCTTCCTTTTTTGGTAACACATCATATTTACAAATTAAAATGACGTGACATACAGCCAAGTATATTTACAAATATAGTGACCCATATGCAGAATTCGTGCTGTACATTTAACCCATCCAAAGTGCACACACAGCATGAACACACGCGCGCGCACACACACACACACACACACACACACACACACACACACACACACACACACACACACACACAGAGCAATTCGGGGTTCAGTGCCTTGCTCAAGGGCACCTCAGCAATGGTATTGACACACAAAACTCAAACCCACAACCTTAGTGTTAAAAGTCTAAAGGGGCGGTCACACTAGACTTTAAACGTGCAAAATTATTTTGGACACCGCTGCGAATATGGGTGGGAGCAAGATAAAACGGTCTCTCATCAATTATCACAATGTGGATTAATATGTGCTTGTACTGTGTCTTTTGCGACGGTGTTGAAAGCGTATTATTATACTGTACTCTCTGTATCTCTCTCTCTATAAATATATACACCCTAAGCAATAAAAAATTATACAACATTCTCATTCAAATGTACCATCTGTTCCTGTTTCAACGGACACTGCAAACCATGCAGCTTCTTTTTTAATTTTTTTTTATTATCTTTTAAATATGTAGTATATAAAATAGTACGCTGCGCTACAGCTAAAGTTATATAGCGCTTCCTTCATTTTTGAATTTCTGTACAGAGAGGTCACGCAGTGACGTATCAATCTTCTACTGGTCCCACATCTTCACCGGATGCGAATTTGCAGGTCAGAGTTCACCTATCTTGAACTTTGGAACGTAGCGAAATGCAAACTTTTTCACATAAGCTTGCGTTTCCGGTCTGACGCATTGGCATGTGTATGAATGGAAGTCAATGGAACGAAAATTGCAGTGTGACCGCCCCATAACTCTCTAACCGCTAAGCCACGACTTCCCCAGAATGCTCTAATGCTCCAACTATGACTTTTAAAGAACTGACAAATTCTAAGAGAGTGTGTACATTCACTTCCTGCCTGTGCAAGACTCAAACTCACAACCTAGTTAGAGAGTTAGAGAGTGAACACATCTGCAGTAGTAATACCATTAAAGTATTTTTATTTTGTTTTTTATATTCTGCTATGTACAATGACTTGGCAAAAAAGTATGTAAGTCTGTTTGTGTGTGTGTTTGTGTGTGTGTGTGTGTGCTCTTGTTTTTGTGACATATCAGGACACAGCTCTGTATAATGTCATGGGTATGACACAGGTATTACAAGGAGAGGGTGACTTATGAGGACATAACCCATGCCCCATTTTTCAAAACACTTATAAATCATACAGAATGAGTTTTTTTGAGAAAGTAAAAATGCACAAAGTTTCCTGTTTCCTGTCCTGAGGGTTAGGGTTAGGGGTAGGGCCATAGAATATACAGTTTCTACAGTATAAAAACCATTACAGGAGTCTTCTCACTAACACTGGCCACACACTCATCTAGAGCAGTGTTCTCTCACACACTACACACTGTCCTGACGATCAGCTACAGGAGTGCTCTCTCACACACTAACACTGGCCACACACTCGGCTACAGGAGTGCTCTCACACACACTACACACTGTCCACACACTCATCTACAGCAGTGTTCTCTCACACACTACACACTGTCCACACGATCAGCTACAGGAGTGCTCTCACACACACTACACACTGTCCACACGATCAGCTACAGGAGTGCTCTCACACACACTACACACTGTCCACACACTCAGCTACAGGAGTGTTCTCACACACACTACACACTGTCCACACGATCAGCTACAGGAGTGTTCTCTCACACACTACACACTGTCCTCACGATCAGCTACAGGAGTGCTCTCACACACACTACACACTGTCCACAAACTCAGCTACAGGAGTGCTCTCACACACACTACACACTGTCCACACACTCTGCTACAGGAGTGATCTCACACACACTACACACTGTCCACACGATCAGCTACAGGAGTGTTCTCTCACACACTACACACTGTCCTCACGATCAGCTACAGGAGTGTTCTCTCACACACTACACACTGTCCTCACGATCAGCTACAGGAGTGTTCTCTCACACACTACACACTGTCCACACGATCAGCTACAGGAGTGCTCTCACACACACTACACACTGTCCACAAACTCAGCTACAGGAGTGCTCTCACACACACTACACACTGTCCATACACTCTGCTACAGGAGTGATCTCACACACACACTACACACTGTCCACACGATCAGCTACAGGAGTGTTCTCTCACACACTACACACTGTCCTCACGATCAGCTACAGGAGTGTTCTCTCACACACTACACACTGTCCACACGGATCAGCTACAGGAGTGCTCTCACACACACTACCCTGTCCACACACTCTGCTACAGTAGTGTTCTCACACACACTACACACTGTCCACACACTCTGCTACAGGAGTGCTCTCACACACACTACACACTGTCCACACACTCTGCTACAGTAGTGTTCTCACACACACTACACACTGTCCACAAACTCAGCTACAGGAGTGCTCTCACACACACTACACACTGTCCACACACTCTGCTACAGGAGTGATCTCACACACACTACACACTGTCCACACGATCAGCTACAGGAGTGTTCTCTCACACACTACACACTGTCCTCACGATCAGCTACAGGAGTGTTCTCTCACACACTACACACTGTCCTCACGATCAGCTACAGGAGTGTTCTCTCACACACTACACACTGTCCACACGGATCAGCTACAGGAGTGCTCTCACACACACTACACTGTCCACACACTCTGCTACAGTAGTGTTCTCACACACACTACACACTGTCCACACACTCTGCTACAGGAGTGCTCTCACACACACTACACACTGTCCACACACTCTGCTACAGGAGTGCTCTCTCACACACTACACACTGTCCACACGATCAGCTACAGGAGTGCTCACACACACACTACACACTGTCCACACACTCAGCTACAGGAGTGCTCTCACACACACTAGACACTGTCCACACACTCGGCTACAGGAGTGCTCTCTCACACACTACACACTGTCCACACGATCAGCTACAGGAGTGCTCACACACACACTACACACTGTCCACACACTCTGCTACAGGAGTGCTCTCACAAACACTACACACTGTCCACACACTCATCTACAGCAGTGTTCTCTCACACACTACACACTGTCCACACACTCATCTACAGCAGTGTTCTCTCACACACTACACACTGTCCACACGATCAGCTACAGGAGTGCTCTCACACACACTACACACTGTCCACACGATCAGCTACAGGAATGTTCTCACACACACTACACACTGTCCACACACTCATCTACAGCAGTGTTCTCTCACACACTACACACTGTCCACACGATCAGCTACAGGAGTGCTCTCACACACACTACACACTGTCCACACGATCAGCTACAGGAGTGCTCTCACACACACTACACACTGTCCACACGATCAGCTACAGGAGTGTTCTCACACACACTGCTCACAGTCCTCACAATCAGCTACAGGAGTGCTCTCACACACACTACACACTGTCCACACACTCAGCTACAGGAATGTTCTCACACACACTACACACTGTCCACACACTCGGCTACAGGAGTGATCTCACACACTACACACTGTCCACACACTGCTACAGGAGTGCTCTCACACACACTACACACTGTCCACAAACTCAGCTACAGGAGTGCTCTCACACACACTACACACTGTCCACACACTCTGCTACAGGAGTGATCTCACACACACACTACACACTGTCCACACGATCAGCTACAGGAGTGTTCTCTCACACACTACACACTGTCCTCACGATCAGCTACAGGAGTGTTCTCTCACACACTACACACTGTCCTCACGATCAGCTACAGGAGTGTTCTCTCACACACTACACACTGTCCACACGGATCAGCTACAGGAGTGCTCTCACACACACTACACTGTCCACACACTCTGCTACAGTAGTGTTCTCACACACACTACACACTGTCCACACACTCTGCTACAGGAGTGCTCTCACACACACTACACACTGTCCACACACTCTGCTACAGTAGTGTTCTCACACACACTACACAATGTCCACACAATCAGCTACAGGAGTGCTCTCACACACACTACACACTGTCCACACACTCAGCTACAGGAGTGCTCTCACACACACTACACACTGTCCACACACTCTGCTACAGGAGTGCTCTCACACACACTACACACTGTCCTCACGATCAGCTACAGGAGTGCTCTCTCACACACTCTACACACTGTCCACACACTCGGCTACAGGAGTGTTCTCACACACACTACACACTGTCCACACGATCAGCTACAGGAGTGCTCTCACACACTCTACACACTGTCCACACACTCGGCTACAGGAGTGTTCTCACACACACTACACACTGTCCACACACTCATCTACAGGAGTGCTCTCTCACACACTCTACACACTGTCCACACGATCAGCTACAGGAGTGTTCTCACAAACACTACACATTGTCCACACAATCATCTACAGGAGTGCTCTCTCACACACTCTACACACTGTCCACACACTGGGCTACAGGAGTGTTCTCACACACACTACACACTGTCCACACACTCATCTACAGGAGTGCTCTCTCACACACTACACACTGTCCACACACTCAGCTACAGGAGTGTTCTCACACACACTACACACTGTCCACACGATCAGCTACAGGAGTGTTCTCACACACACTACACATTGTCCACACACTCATCTACAGGAGTGCTATCTCACACACTCTACACACTGTCCACACACTCGGCTACAGGAGTGTTCTCACACACACTGCTCACAGTCCTCACGATCAGCTACAGGAGTGTTCTCACACACACTACACATTGTCCACACACTCATCTACTGGAGTGCTCTCTCACACACTCTACACACTGTCCACACACTCGGCTACAGGAGTGTTCTCACACACACTGCTCACAGTCCTCACGATCAGCTACAGGAGTGCTCTCTCACACACTACACACTGTCCACACGATCAGCTACAGGAGTGTTCTCACACACACTACACACTGTCCACACGATCAGCTACAGGAGTGCTCTCACACACTCTACACACTGTCCACACACTCGGCTACAGGAGTGTTCTCACACACACTACACACTGTCCACACACTCATCTACAGGAGTGCTCTCTCACACACTCTACACACTGTCCACACGATCAGCTACAGGAGTGTTCTCACACACACTACACATTGTCCACACACTCATCTACAGGAGTGCTCTCTCACACACTCTACACACTGTCCACACACTGGGCTACAGAAATGTTCTCACACACACTGCTCACAGTCCTCACGATCAGCTACAGGAGTGCTCTCTCACACACTCTACACACTGTCCACACACTCAGCTACAGGAGTGTTCTCACACACACTACACACTGTCCACACACTCGGCTACAGGAGTGTTCTCACACACACTACACACTGTCCACACGATCAGCCACAGGAGTGCTCTCACACACACTACACACTGTCCACACGATCAGCTACAGGAGTGCTCTCACACACACTACACACTGTCCACACGATCAGCTACAGGAGTGTTCTCACACACACTACACATTGTCCACACGATCAGCCACAGGAGTGCTCTCACACACACTACACACTGTCCACACGATCAGCTACAGGAGTGTTCTCACACACACTACACACTGTCCACACGCTCAGTTACAGGAGTGCTACAGGAGTGATCTCACACACACTACACACTGTCCACACGATCAGCTACAGGAGTGATCTCACACACACTACACACTGTCCACACGATCAGCTACAGGAGTGATCTCACACACACTACACACTGTCCACACTCAGCTACAGGAGTGCTCTCACACACACTATACACTGTCCACACACACACTAAACCAGCCTTACTCTCTTCTGTCTTTGTTTAACTCCTTGTCTGAAAATACACTGTAATTATCTATTTGTTTTTAGTGAAATGCTTTACTGTCTGCACAATAAACACAAATATTAAGAAAATATCTGAGTCGCATCGAATGAAGTAACACAAAGAGAAATTGATTTGATTAACTCAAATAAAACTATTTTTTTTGCCACTTCGGTAAAAAGTAATTTCACTTTTGTATGACAGAATGACATCTGAGATATAACTACCAACATCTTTCAAGGTAATAACTAGTAGATTTGGCCTGTTTTTGTGGATTTAACTGGTGACTGTGGAAGCATCTTTCTCCAGCGATGGAAAGCACACAAATATCTCTGTATTTTGATGATTATGAACGTTTTTGCAAGTATTTGCAAATGGTTTCATTGTAATTTATGAAGAGAAGTGAAAAGTTGTTTGTGCTCTGTATTTCACCCATCCAAGTGAACACACACATGTCCCGGATCAGTGCGGATAAATGTTAATATAATATTTATATTTTACAGGTATTATTATAAAGATGGATGTTTTGTAAAATCTGTGTGAAAACAAACAAACAGGTCTTTACGTTAAAAAAAAAAAAAATCCGAAATTACTAGTGTTTCGACCTGTTTTTATACAGTCTATGGTTTTGACAGATTGTGTGCCGTTTGTGCCTTTTATTTTGACAAGCTGCTGCATGAAGTTCCGGGCTCTTATTTTGACGCGTGGTCAGCGGATGTCGGGCCCGTGAGCGAGAGCTGCTTCGGCGGATCGCAGAATCTTGTCAGATTAACCCGAGATCGATATTAGAGCAGGAATGATCGCGCAGCCGCGAGCACGAGCACTTTAAACTCATCTGCAGGTGAGCGCGTGACCGCACACAGCAGCACTGTAGATGTCAGAGTAAATAATAAACATATCGAGCACGAATGAGTTTAATGATGCATTTTGCCTCATATAGTGTTCATTAATGTGACAAACACTAGACACGGAGTTAGAGTTGATCATGAGATTAAGACTTAAATTATACTCTCTTTCTCTCTCTCTCTGTGTGTGTGTGTGTGTGTGTGTCCCTCTCTGTCTCTCTCTCTGTGTCTGTGTGTGTCTCTGTCTCTCTCTCTCTCTCTCTGTCTGTCTCTCCCTGTGTGTGTGTGTGTGTGTGTGTGTGTGTCTCTCTCTCTCTCTCTCTCTCTGTCTCTCCCTGTGTGTGTGTGTGTGTGTGTGTGTCTCTCTCTCTCTCTGTCTCTCCCTGTGTGTGTGTGTGTGTGTGTGTGTGTGTGTCTCTCTCTCTCTCTCTCTCTCTCTCTCTCTGTGTGTGTGTCTCTCTCTCTCTCTCTCTCTCTGTGTGTGTGTGTGTGTCTCTCTCTCTCTCCCTGTGTGTGTGTGTGTGTGTCTCTCTGTCTCTCCCTGTGTGTGTGTGTGTGTCTCTCTCTCTCTCTCTCTCTCTGTGTGTGTGTACAGTGTCCGGTGGGGTCATGGCGTCAGGTTCGGAGGCCGTCCACTACATCCACCTCCATAACTCCAGTCAGTCTGTGCTGGAGGCGCTGAGGTCTCAGAGGCGTAAAGGTCTGTTCTGTGACGTGACGGTGCGCATCCACGACGCGTCTCTGCGCGCTCACGCCTGTGTGCTGGCGGCCGGCAGCCCCTTCTTCCAGGACAAGCTGCTGCTGGGTCACTCGGAGATCTCTGTGCCGCCGCTGGTTCCTGCAGAGACGGTCAAGCAGCTGGTGGACTTCATGTACAGCGGCTCGCTGGTGGTGCTCCACTCACAGGCGCTCTGCATCCTCACCGCCGCCTCCATCCTGCAGATCAAGACCGTCATCGACGAGTGCACACAGATCATCTCTCAGAGACGCGCCGCTGTGGCTGGAGCCGTGGGGGCGCTGGGGAGCGCACTGCCCAAACAAGAGGAGGGCGGAGAGGGCAAGGACCAGGACAACGTGGCGCTGCAGGGCTTCACTTACAGCATGGGCGGAGACTGCGGCCCAGACATGGCCGCTGCGCTGGGGGGCGGAGCTCAGGGGGAGGGCGGCGGCCTGGAGGGGGGCGGGGTCGGCTCACTGATGCCCCTTGGTGAGGTGGGAGGCGGGGCCATGTGTAGAGGGGAGGGTCTGGGTGTGACAGGGGGCGGGGCCATGTGTAGAGGGGATGGTCTGGGTGTGGCGGGGGGCGGGGCCACCAGCTGCTCACAGGAGATCAACTACATGCTGAACCCGGAGCGCGGTGCGAATGTGAGCGCGCAGAACATCGCCGCCAACGAGCGCGGTCACATGGGATCTCCGAGCGGCTTGGGCCTGGAGCTGGTGGAGCGGTTCAGTGAAGACGACGAGAGAGACGCTCATGATGTGGACCGAGACAGACAGACGGCGCACACACGCAAACAGAGACAGCCGCTGAGACTGCAGGTGACGAAACACAGCACTGTTGACTGGTCTGCTCTGTTGTGGGGTTCACACACTGTATCTGGGGGGTGTTGCTGACTGTGTTCAGGTGCTGGGTGGAGAGCAGGTGGTGGTGAAGAACGAGGGCGTGCAGGACGGGGACACTCTGTTTGAGATGGACGAGAGAGGAAACACATCGCATCAACACACCTACACACAGGTAAAGACAACACCGCTCTCAGCTTCCAGCGCGTCTGAGTCAAACACACACACATTACATCAAATAATACATCATTAATAGAGGTGCACTTCTGAGATTTGGTGCGTTCACATCATCCAAACGAGCCGAAGTGAACTCTGCCGTCAGCTGAACCGGGTGCGCACCAGTTAGTGTGAGAGAGCCTTCACTGAATGTGTTATTAATCATTCATCACTACACATCTGGGAAACTGAACAAGCCTCTCTTTCCATCACAGCCAAGAACACACTTGATGACGCCGTATACCGTATTCTCCGGACTATAAGTCACACTTTTTTTCATAGTTTGGCTGGCTCGATTTCTTATAGTCAGGTGCGACTCATTTATCAAAAGTACTTTGACATGAATCAAGAGAAAACATGACCGTCTCCAGCGAGAGAGGGCGCTCTGTGCTGCTCAGTGCTCCTGCAGCATACTCTGAGAACAACTGAAAACTGTTAACGGAAATATGAACTTACAGACAACTGAGAAAGACTGAATGCAAACAAAATGCCCCCAAAAAGAAAAACCTATTCTGCAGATTACAAACTGGAGGTAGTGAAACATGCAGCCGAAAACAGTAATCGAGCAGCAGAAAGTTAGTCTGGAGTGAGTGAGAAACTTGTGTAAAACTGAAAGAAGAAGAAACAAAGAAAACAAAGAAAGCTAACCGCGGGCTGAAAGCAAGATGGCCAGAGCCGGAGGACCGAGTGCACAGATGCTGGGAGAGGCTTGTGAACGGTGCAGTCTCCACGCTCTGTAGCGGACAAGGAGATCAGTATACAGCATTCAGCTGTTCCACACTGGAACGGATGCGGAGTCTGACTAACCCTGCAGAAGAAGAGAGATGTTCAGAAGAGACGCAGAGGATGAAGAATTCATCAGATTGAGTGATGTGGAATAAGATCGCGGGAGCCTGGTGAACAAGCTTAGTGTTACCGGTAACTGTTGGACTCGCTGGCTTCTTGTGTTAATTCTGTCCTGTTCATGCTGTTGTGTAGCTAACTGTTAATGTGTTATCTTAACATACATATTCAGCCTGTGGTTCTGTGTACTATTGTGTACCGCTGAACACTTGCCTCTACACATTACCAGTATCTGTTCTTGCTCTTGGATTTTGTTAAACTAAGTTCATATTTTTGGACTGATGCGACTTATACTCAGGTGCGACTTATAGTCCGAAAAATACGGTATGTGGCAGTAACTGATACGCTCTGTTTCTTTCCCACACGTGTGGGTGTGTGTGTGTGTGTGTCCGCGCTTAATATAGTGAAAACCTGCTGTATGTCACTGGTCCATGATCTTTATTGAACTGCATCTATAATATTTATGTCCTTGTAAGTGACTTGAATAAATTGTTAGACTGTGTGTTTCAGGGGGGGTTCTACGAGGACTCGGCCGTGTTCTCGAGTGGTTTCTGGTCTCAGGCGGATCCGCAGGCGTCTCTGGGCTCAAACCCTCGCGGTCGGGGTAACAAGCCCCTCTCTCCTCCAGCGCCGGGCTCCCAGAACCTCAACAGTCAGGTCTGACGCACCTCGTCACAGTCAGGAGGAGCGTGACACTGCCATCTGTTAACATCTGTCTGTCTGTCTGTGTCCTCAGATGCTTTTCCAGTTCCCTGCCAGCGAATCACAGCAGCCCTCCTTCTTTGTGGGCGGACCCATGGTGATCGACAACCTGGCTGAGTGCCAGCAGGCTCCGCCCCCTGCCTCCCTGACCCCGGCCCCGCCCCCCTCCACCCCAGCATGCCTCGCGGGGCCGAGCTTCACCCCACAGGGCTCCGAGACGTCCTTCGACTGCAGTCACTGCGGAAAGTCACTGCGCTCCCGCAAGAACTACAGCAAGCACATGTTCATCCACTCCGGTACGCCCCCAGTGACCCCGACACCAGAGTAGTTCAGGTGTAGCACAGGTCACACACACACACACACACACACACACACTCCAGAGAACCGCTGAATTGATTATGAATCAGATTTAATCTGCTGCTCTCTGAACCGGCAGCGTTACTAAACCAGTGCCCTTGTGCTTCACTTCTGCAGTGTGTTAAATCTGCCTGTGTATGAAGACTGAACGTGTGTGTGTGTGTGTGTGTGTGTGTGTGTGTGCAGGTCAGAAGCCGCATCAGTGCAGCATCTGCTGGCGCTCGTTCTCTCTGCGTGACTATCTGCTGAAGCACATGGTGGTGCACACGGGTGTGCGTGCGTTCCAGTGCTCCGTCTGCAGCAAGCGCTTCACGCAGAAGAGCTCTCTGAACGTTCACATGCGCACACACCGGGTGGAGCGCACCTTCACCTGCAGCGTGTGTCACCGCGCCTTCACCCACCGCACACTGCTGGAGAGACACGCCCTGCAGCACCACACGCCCCCCAAACCACCCACCAATCAGCTGCAGCAGGGCGGGGCCAGCGCACCCGGCTCCGCCTCCTAGAGACGAGTGAGGAGAGGAGAAACAATCAGACTGAATCCCAGGAGCTTTAACACACACACACACACACACACACACACTCTCTCTCTCTCTCTCTCTCACACACACACACACACTCACTCTCTCTCTCTCTCTCTCTCTCTCTCTCTTCCTTTCTTCCTTCTCTAACCCAGATAACCTCACACACACACATAAATAAATAAACAAATAAACACACACACACACTCTCTCTCTCTCTCTCTCTCTCTCTCTCTCCTCTCTAACCCAGATAACCTCACACACACACACACACACACACACTCTCTCTCTCTCTCTCTCTCTCTCTCCTCTCTAACCCAGATAACCTCACACACACACACACACACAGACCTCATCGAGCGCCTCACACTGCGGTCAGGCCCAGTTCTGCGTGTGAGGTGTGTTTCAGTGTTTGATGTGTTGTACATGTCTTCATGACCTCATCAGAGACCTCAGTGACCTCAGGACCAGAAGAGCGCACTTATTACCTCCATCTTTATTTCAGCATCAACCTCCATTTCTACATTTTGTATCAAGTATATTCGTAAATGGTAATGCTCTTTTTCAGGTGAACTGATGTGTAAGAGTTGTATGTGCTGTCTGCTCTGCTTGGGTTGGTATCTAGCATGTGCTCGCTTCACGCTGCATGAAGATGCATTAAATGCATTGTGACGACTCTGACGCCTCGTGTCCTTCATTAACCTTGTCTTTACATGCTTTTTGGCAGGTACGTTTAGACTGTTTCATGCTTGTGTTCTAGTAGAAATGGAACAATGTTCTGATGGTTCTCTGGTGCATTATTAGGCCACTGTAAACTAGATCTTTAGCATCTCATCTACTCTGTAAATAGCATACGTCATTAATCAGTGATCTGAATAGCGGCTCTATGATGTTTAATCAAGTAAATCTGGACCGACGGAGTGTTTGCTACACTTCACATTACAGTATTCAGATGAAGAATTGCAGTCTGGCGACACTCACAGTAGGTGAACCGCGCATGCGCCGGACTCGTGTCGTTCACTTCGAAAGAGTCGACTCCCTGAATGAATCGGATCCGAGTCAGTGGTTTCGGGTTTGTGCTGTCTTGCAACGCGGAACACTCAGGATCGGTGAGCTGCTCAAATATACTAAAAATAAGATACAAACACAGCTGAAGTCAGCGCGAATTACGCGGAGATATAGCGCACGTGTGAAATGCAGTGCACTTTTAGTTTCTTTTTGAGAATTGTCTGCACTTGTTTCAAAGTTTTGTGTGATTTGTTGTGTAAGTTACGTTTGCTGTGTTTTATGGTCATTTTCTTCAAATATGTCGGTATAAAGGTTAAGAGAGAGGAGTGAAGCCGCTGAATGTTAGGTAGGTGAGAGTTCACAGATCACAGACTCTTCAGAGGGATACTGATTGTCCAAATATATGGAAGGCCAAAAGGGACAAAAAACTGGTGAATTTTTAATGCGTCAACAACAGGTTAAATACGCGTATTTCACACGTAAACAACACGTAAAATTATTACTGAAATATTATTAGTAATTTGTTACACTACTAGTTACTGCAAAATTAATATTATTACAATAACTAAATAACTAGTTTCTAATTTACTTGACACATGACTATCTGAGCTGTTTGGTGTTTCAGACATTTTAGAGTACATGGAACAAATACACAGCTACACTCCAGTTTCAAAATGATATATATAGAGAGAGAGAGAGAGAGAGAGTGAGAGAGAAGTATTGTTTACACATGAAAGATCATAAAGGATTGTTTGGATTTCAACCATTTTCCACAATCAGAGCATGTTTAATGAAATAATAAAGATATAAAACCATGAGAATATGATATCTTGATACCATGATATTTTCAGATCTACATGACAGATTAATGTATAATTTGGCTCATTTTAATTAGGGGAATTTTCAGAAAATATGTGAGTGTGTGTGTCTGTGTAGTGTTAAGTACTTGAGACTCGGGCCTGTATCATGATGGTAGCTGAACAAATTCAGAGTAACAGGATTAGTTTCTAGTTGACAAACCAAACCTCTCCAATCCGGCTTTGTTAGTACCATGATGCTGTTCATTAACTTTCTTTGTCAATTCAGGCTTTGATCCTGAGTTTGTGGAGCGCGTGCACATGAATGTGTGACATCACTGGCAAACAACCAATCACGAGCCTTGTAACACAAAGCAAGTTTGATTTACTTCCCACAAGATTCAAAACTAAAGGTTAAAGGTTTTGCTAAAGGTTAAGAATATGACAAATTAAAACATCATATGAAAAATGAAGGAGGACAAATAAAATAAATAATCTCTCTCTATCGGGTGCAGTGACAAGTGGATAGAGACTCGAACCTGTAAGGTCAGATTGTTTTATTTTTTAAATAGTGCAATCTTTTGATACTACAGCTTATTTATATTACATTATCTGTATACATTAATATTTATTCATTATAATATAATTATATAAATCATAAAATGATAAATGAAATTATCATTAAAGCCATACTTCTTTTTTTTTTTTTTTTTAGCATTAGTGACCTTTTAATTTGGAGCAAGATAAACTGGAGTGACTTTGTGTCAAACATGTGTCACATCTCTCACATCTGATTGGTCCAGCTTCAGTCTGAGATCATGTTAGCCGTGCTGAGTATCTTACTATGGCAATGAATGCCGCTAAAAGCCAAGCCACTTATCTGGTACCTAAAACCCAGTATTTGGTGCAAACTAACCTGAAACATACCTGGCTAGCCAGCTAATCTAGTTTCATGGTACAGGCCCTCGAGACCCGTATTTTAATGGTCTTGGTCTTGGTCATGGACTCGTGTGCATTTTGACTCTGTATTGACTCGGACTAGAACATATTAGGAATCGGATGAAATAGTTTGGAGCAAAATAATGAAAGCGGCGTCATCTCAGCTTTACAGGAAACTTCACTGAAACAAGAAATTTTGATGACAAAACAAATCACGTTGAAAAACATAACAAAACAGCCCGTAGAAGCCAAGACACAGACTGTGTCCAAATTCAGGGTCTGCATCCTCCTTAGGATCCTTCCTACCCGGTTGAAGGAGGATGGGTCCTCCGACGACCGCAAAAACCGGAAGTCGGTGTTTGTGAATTTGGACAGCCTACCCTTCTTTCAGTTCCCTCCCTTAACCGTTGCTCATATCCTGTCGCCTAGCAACCGTGATAGCTGCTAAGCAAGACGCGGGGTGAAGAGCTCATCGTTCTCTCCCCAGAGCTTTATAAACACTTCTGTCTGCTCTTTCGTCCTTAGAAGCGTTAAAAACCAGCTTCAATCACTAACAAATAAGCTGTGTGTAAGGGGATATTCACACAGGCAGTAAGGAAGAAGCTAGTTTACGAAAGTAAACATTTTTTTTTTACATATACACGTACACATGTAAAAAAAAAAAATGCTTAATGCTAAAACAAAATGCCTAACTAGAAAACCACTGAAAATATATATTTTTGAAAAAGCCAGTTTTTAAAAAACATCGAAAATAATACTCCTCCCCCACTCCGCTACCGCTCGCTTCGTCCTGCCGAAAAGAATTATGGGAATAGGTAGGACGCGAAAGGATCCATCACACCCCATCCTTCGAATTCGGGGAAAAGGAGGACGCATTTGTGGGCCGCATTTGAAGGATCCTACGAATTTGGACAGCCTTGTCGCGGCGCTGTGACGTAACATCCTTCAAATGCGTCCTCCGAAGGATGTAGACCCTGAATTTGGACACAAGCTACAGACTGCCGCTCTGGCTCCTCCCACTTCCTGCTCACTCGCGCCACTGCTCATGGGTAATGTAGTTCATTTGAATATATAGTAAAGGCAAACAACAAACGATCACAAACATTGAAGCAATTATAATCATTTAACCTTAGTTTATAATTGTTCACTTGCAACATCGGACTTATTTCCCGAGTCCACTCCAGTCCCAAACAAAATATTTCATGAATTGTTACTGTAATGTTAATATTTATTAAGTTTGGCTTGAGAGAGCCAACTTACTGATATTGTATTTAAACTTATTATTATTCTTCTGAGACTAAAATTTTCAACTGCTACTCCTGCCTAGAACTTTAACTCTACAGACTCCAAACTCAGCCCAGCTCTTCAGACTGATCTGAAGTTAGTTGCTAATATCTTTTAGACTGATCGGACTTATACTTTTCATAAAACTGAAGATTAAAAATCATAAAAACTCCATAGACTTGCATTGAAAAGCCTCTGCTCAACTGAACATTCCGTCAAACTCCAACTGTCAAAAATTCAAATCTAAACACACTGAAGCCCATTAGACTCAATCAGACTAACCTTCTATGTACTTTTACTAACCCATTCAAACTTATTCAAACTCATCTATCTATTTATCTATCTATAGTCTGTCTGTTTCTAATCTATCAATCTATGTATAATCTGTCTGTTTCTAAACTATCTATCTATAATCTGACTTTTCTAATCTTCTATCTATCTATCTATCTATAATCTGTCCTGTTTCTAATCTATCTATCTATCTATCTATCTATCTATCTATCTATCTATCTATCTATAATCTGTCTGTTTCTAATCTATCTATCTATCTATCTATCTATCTATCTATCTATCTATCTATCTATCTATCTATAATCTGACTGTTTCTAATCTATCTATCTATCTACTATCTATAATCTGACAGTTTCTAATCTATCTATCTATCTATCTATCTATCTATCTATCTATCTATCTATCTATCTATCTCATATAGCAACACTCTAGCAACTATCCAAACCAACCTAGAAACCACCCCGGGTACCTAGCAACCACTTAGTAACACCTTAGCAAACCACTCAGGGTACCCTAGCAACCGCATAGCACACCCTAGCAACCATCCCAAGATACCCTAGCAACCGCATAGCAACACCTTAGCAACCACTCAGGGTACCCTAGCAACCGGCATAGCAACACCCTACAACCATCCCAGATACCCTAGCAACCGCATAGCAACACCTTAGCAACCACTCAGGGTACCCTAGCAACCGCATAGCAAACACCTAGCAACCATCCCAGATACCCTAGCAACCGCGATAGCAACACCTTAGCAACCACTCAGGGTACCCTAGCAACCGGCATAGCAACACCTTAGCAACCAACTCCGGGGGACCTAGCAACCGCATAGCAACACCTTAGCAACCACTCAGGGTACCCTAGCCAAACCCGCATGGAAACCCATAGCAAACCACTCAGAGTACCCTAGCAACTGCATGGCAACACCCTAGCAACCACTATGGGTTCCCTAGCAACCGCACTTGGCAACACCTTAGCAACCACTCTGGGGCACCCTAACAACTGCATAGCAATTAACAAACTTTTTAACTTAACTTAAAATTAAATTTTAAACTTTAAACTTTCTGGGCCAGGGCTTTCTCAAGCCAACTTAAAGTTGTCTTGACGAACTTTTTTATCTAGTTTAAATTGATGTATGGATTGACATGTTCAATGATTGGGGATTTTCTTGTGACGTGAGATGTTACCGTAACGTTAGACACATTAACACACTAACACATCATCTATTATTCAGTTTGCATAAAAGAGCCACAAAGAGTGTGTGTAAATAAAATACAGTGTACATGCATGTTATATTTGATATACTGATTGAGTATGGTACCAATTTTATTGTTTCCACCAAACATTTCACATACTCTCGAAGATTTCTTTAGGTCCAATCTATCTGATCTCGGTCTGGACTCGGACTCAAATGAGCTGGTCTCAACTATAACACTGTGTGTGTGTGTGTGTGTGTGTGGCTCTGTGTGTGTGTGTGTGTGTGTGTGTGTGTGTGTGTGTGTGTGTGTGGCTCTGTGTGTGTGTGTGTGTGTCTCTCTGTGTGTGTGTGTCTCTCTCTGTGTGCGTGTGTTGTGTGTGTGTGTCTCTCTCTCTGTGTGTGTGTGTGTGTGTCTCTCGCTGTCTCTGTCTCTCTGTGTGTGTGTGTGTGTCTGCTCTCTGTCTCTCTGTGTGTGTGTGTGTGTGTCTCTCTCTCTGTGTGTGTGTTGTGTGTGTCTCTCTCTCTGTGTGTGTGGTGTGTGTGTGTGTGTTCTCGCTCTCTCTCTCTCTCTGTGTGTGTGTGTGTGTCTCTCTCTCTGTGTGTGTGTGTGTGTGTGTGTTCTCGCTCTCTCTCTCTCTGTGTGTGTGTGTGTGTGTCTCTCTCTGTGTGTGTGTGTCTCTCTCTCTCAAGTTCAAGTTCAAGTTCAAGTTGCTTTATTGGCATGACATTTGAGTTACAGTATTGCCAAGCATTCAGATACAGAATAAAATATAATTACAATAAAATACAATACAATAAAAATAACAACAGCAGATAATATTTCAAATATTAAAATATAGTAATTATATACAATTAAGAATATCAAATAAAACAGTTGAATACAATCAATTACCCCTTTCGTATGGTGTGTTTGGTGTATAAATATTTAGCAGCTTGTGTCATTGCCGTCTCATTCTCTCCAAGTATATAGAGTAGTTTCTCTGAGTCATTTAGAGACAAGAATGAAGGATGAACGCTTCAAACTGTGGGAAGAATGTTTCTCTTGTAGTGCTGTATTGGGACAGACCAGAAGGAAGTGTTTCTCATCCTCTGTTTGATTCAGCTCACAGTGTTTTGCACAGGCGTCTTCTCTCGGGAGCCAGGATCTTTTGTCGACCAACTCTATTTTCAAATCATGATCACTGAGTCGATATTTGGAAAGGATTTGTCTTTCTTTTAATTGCTTGAGTGATAAGTAGTTTGCCAGTTTTGTGGTTCTGTTTAGGGCCGAATAACACTGGAGTTTGGTTTGGAGCTCAAATTCATTTTTTTAATTTTTTCATCATAATTATACTTCAGATTTTTGTCAATTAGTTTTCTGAATGTTGGGTTGTGATTGGAGTCAGACTCAGTTTGGGTTTCCTTCATCAGTTGAAGCACGAGTGTGTTTAGAGGATGAGACACTGTGGGGGGGGGATTCATTGGAGGAGGGCTTATATTGGAACAGATCGAGTGTCAGATTTCACTCCCGTACAGTAGGATTGGTTTGATGATTGCGTGATATAATTTAATCCATGTTCTAATTGGTAGTTTTGTTGGCCAAACCGTGCTTTAATGGCATAAACGCCCTCCGTGCCTTGTCATTGAGGGCTTGACGGCCAGACTGAAGCCCCCTGATGCTGAGATCTGGATGCCCAGGTAAGTGTAGCTACTGCTGGTGCTCCAGGACTGATATCTGCTTCCCTGAGACCTGGCCTTCTTCTGGAAACCATGACCCTGGTTTTGTCCATCCTACAGTACTGTTCCAGCAGGGCCAGGCTGTGCTGGAGACCCTCGGCTGTGGGACAGCAGAACCAGGTCGTCTGCATACAGCAGGCACTTGACTTCAGAGTGGTGTAGAGAGAGGCCTGGGATGCTGTCGGAGCGCTCCAGAGCTTCTGCCAGCTCGTTGATGTAGATGTTAAACAGTGTTGGGCTCTCACTCCACGACCTGCTGGAAGAACTCTGTTCTCAGATTCCCAATCTTGAACTCTGTTCTCAGATTCCCAATCTTGACCGCACATTTACTCTTCTTATACATGGATTCTATAATATCCAATGTTTTTCCACCAATGGCAATTTGTAATAATTTGTACAGTAAACCGTCATGCCAAATAGAATCGAAAGCTTTTTAAAATCAATGAAACATGTAAAT